>NC_137282.1:68917500-68960000 GCF_054371585.1 Giraffa tippelskirchi
CGGACGGACGGGCGGAGAGGGGCACCGACGAGGTGCGGCCGCGTGAGGCCAACGCCGCGCGAGACGCGGCGGCGGCGCGGAGCCGGCGGCGGAGAGGTGGGGTGGCCGCGCGCCACCGCGAGGAGGGTGGCTCGAAACGACCCGGGGGAAGCGAGTCGGCCACCGGGGCGCACCGCGGGATCTCACCGCCGGAGGCCTCCCAGCACAGGGGCGGTCCCGCGGCACACCCGGGGCGGCGGACTGGCCTCTCCGGCCCCCCCCACACCCCCAAGCGGAGGGTGGGGGAGGCTCCCCTCACGGGGGCTCGCGCCCACCGCCACCTACACACACCCACCCAGAGCCGCGGCCGGCCCGGGAGAACGCTCTCCCGCCTGCCTACCGGCGTGCCCGCCACGGCCCTCACTCGCGCGACCCCGCCGCGCCAGGTCCCTCCCCTCACTTCTCTCAGGGACTCCGAGGGCACTGCTCCGCCCGGGGACGACACCCACAGGAGGCGAAGCCGACTCGGTCCCAGACAGGGGGGAAGGGCACGCGGGCGGTCGCACGCGCGGGCCGAGGAGGAAGGCCGGCAGCGGCGGGGAGGGGCCGGCAAGCGCGCACAGCGACGGCCACGGGACAGGGGCCGCGGGCGCCGCCCGGGGACCAGAAAAGACCACTGGGAACACGGCCGGGCCGCCAGGAAAACCAGCGCGGGATCCCACCGCCACCCACACACGAGGGCGGTCCCGCGACGCCTGGGACGCCGGCCGGCCCCGGCCGGCCCCGGAGCGGAGTCCCACGCCCCGGCCCCGCCGCCAGGGCCGGCGGCGCCGTCCACCCTCGACGGATCCGTCTCTCCATCTAGTCTGACCCCGAGGCGCCACATCCCGGGGACACGCTCTCGAGCGAGGCGGCCCAGACCGTGCCCGCGCGCCGCCACCGGCTCGGGGACGAGGGCGGGCGCGACGGACTCCTCCTCGCCACGGCCGCGGGGCTGGGGAAGCCGGGGCCGACCGGGCGTCGCCCCCCCGGCCCTTCTCCTCCTGCACTCACACCGCGGGGCCGGCCGCACGCACGCGGCGCACGCGCGGTCCCCCCCCACGTGCCGGACACCCGGCGGGGCCCGGCGGGACCCTCCCCCGACTCGGCGGGGGGAGGCGCGGGCCGCGGTAGGCAACGAACGGCACACGGCCCCACCGCGGGGCCGGCGCACCCATCCCCCCTCACAGAGGAGAGGTGGGGGGATTCTGCCCACGTGCTCTGGCAGTCGCCACGGCGGCTACACTGCGCACTCAGGAGGGGCAGCGGCCGGGGGCTCCGGTACCCCAGAGGCTCCCTCTCGGATCGCTAGAGAAGGCTTTCTCACCGAGGGCGCGCCGTCCCTCACCCCATCGTCTCTCCTTCGGGCCCACGGAGGCGCTCCACGAGCCGCCGAGCCTCGACTGGGCGGGAGGGGTCTGCGGTACAGGTAAGCGGACGACCACACGGGAGCGTGTGCACGGTCGGGGCCGGAGCACGGCCCGTGCCTCCACGACGAGGCAGCACCTGCCCCCAACGGAAGACGCGAGGGAAACAGGCACGCCTCTCTTCCCGTCTCGACCCCTCCCCCAACGAGAGCCACTCGCGGGACACACACACACACACCACCGCGGTGGGGGACCCGAGGGGGACGCCGGGTTAAGGGAAACGACACCACCGCTCGGCCTCAGGCACCTGAGGGGCGACCTGGAGCGCTCCAGGGGCACCACCGAGGGTTAAACGAGGCACGCTCACCCACCCACGCGGGGCGCGCGGCGCAGCAGCGGGCACAGCCCCCCCCACCGCGGGGAGGGCCGCTCGCGGGACACGCGCCGAGAAGGCGAAGCGAGAGCGTCCGCTGTGTCCGAAGACCGACGGCCTCCCTGACGCCCCGTGGAGGGGGGCGGGCAGGAGACCGAGAGTCAGGGCCGGAGGCCGCACCCACCCTCCCGCCTTCCTCACCCTCCCCGACGGGCAGGGGGAAAGGCAGGCGAGGGGCCCCGTGGACAGACCGAGAAGACCGCACACGTTCACCAGGAACGCCCGTCCCTCGTCCGGCACGGCTTAGGCCCGGCCCGGGAGAGCACGACCACACCACATCGATCCGTTGAGCCGAGGGGGAGGGGGGGAAGGCACGGTGAGGACAGTCGCCGGAGGGGCCCGCTTTAAGCCTCGCCGGCCGCCTCCCCCCGCCACACCTCACCTCGCCTCGCCTCAGGCGACAGCCGCCGACGACGACCCCAGGAGGAGGAGCTGCCTGACACGGGGCACGGAGCCTACAAGAGCGGGCGTCGTCCCGGCCACCACCGGGCGCCCGCGGCGGGGGTCACACAGGGTAGAAGACCCACGGCGCCTCGCCCCGCCGCCCTCGGGTCACCCAGAGACCGGAGGTGGCGCCACGGGTCGGGTCTGCCAGACACGCCACGCGGGAGCCGGCGCACAGGCCCAGGCCGGCGGCCCAGAGGCCCAGAGCCCCGCGTGCGTCCAGAGGCCCAAAGTCCTCGGCGGCAGACGCCGAGAGAGACCGTGTCGGCACTTACCTGGTGGCAGAAAAGGCCCATTTCGGGCGACAAAATGACAGCGCCCGACAGCGGGGCCCACCCACGACTGGCAGAGAGGGACCTTGGCACCTTGGCACCGCCACCTGTCCCCAGCACTACCCCAGAAACACCAGGCCCGGAGCTGTCGGGGGTCATCTGGTCGACTGGGGGGGGGGGAGGGGGGCGAAGGGGGCGCCCGGTGGGCGAGGTGGGGGCGCAGACGCCAAGGGGGAGGGAGCTGGCCGGGGACGCCCTCCCCCTTCGCCCGCACGGGTAGGTGTACCCGTCCGTCCGAGTCTCCGAGCGGGGGTTTGGCTTCGAGTTGCCAGAGAGAAAAACGAAGAGAGACCCGCCGGCGAGGCGCCTCCCACGAGACGAGCGGGCCCCCACGAGGGACCACGCCCGGGGCCCCAGACCGTCCTGTCCGTGGCACCCAGGACGGCTCGAGCCGGTCCCTGACCTCCTGGCCGTGATTCAGGGAGTTGGGGAGGGGTGAGAAAGCAAACCCTCCGGGGTGGCGAACCCTCCTGAAAGGGCGGGAAAGCAAGAACCTCCTGAAGGGAGACGCAAACCCTTCTGAAAAGGCGAACAGCAAATCCTTTGGAGGGCGGGAGCCAACCCTCCTGAAGGAAGAAAGCAAACCCTCCTGAGGGAGGCCCGGGAGGAGGCCAGACCGCCGAGTCCCAGGCGCTCCAGGGAGGGACGACCCTCTCCCTCCCTGCCCACCGCGGCGGCCCGGCCCAGGTAGGGTCCGGCCGGTCCGTCTCCGCGGCCGGAGGGGCACGGGGAGACGCTGGTCGACCCGGTCAGGCCACCCCAGAGCCCGGCTCTGGAGCGCCGCCGCCGCCGCGACGGCCACCCTCCTCAGAAACCTAGAGAACCAATCTCCGGCGACAGCAGGACGTCCCTAGGCCTCGGCGCCACCGCCACTGTCGCCGCCAGCAGAGCTGGTCTCTGAGAGCTGTGCCTCGGGCCCGGCGGCTGAGTCACAACCCTCCTGAAGGTCGCCGAAGCTCCAGAGGGGAGGGACACTATAAAAGCGGCCGCCAGGTGGCTCCTGACAACCGGCTCCAATGTCCCGAGGACGGGTCGCTGTCGCCGGCCGCCCAAACGCCCGAGCTCGGCCCGGAGCCGCCGCCTCCGAGAGACGCGACGCGACGCGACCCCGGCCGCAGAGGAAGGGAGAGGAGCTGGGAAATAGCTCCCCAGGAGGCTGCCACGAAGGAGACGCGCTCCCCCCCCCCACCCACGCGATGCCAGGCTGGTGGGGGGACATTCCACGGAGACGCCGGCGGGCGGCGGGGCTCGGGGCGGGGACGGCCGAGAGAGGGGCACCAGTGACATCCCGGGCTCCCCCGGGCCCCCTCCCCCGAAGGAGGGAGGGAGGGAGAGAGAGAAGGGAGGGAGGCAGGGAGGGAGGGACCGACCGGCAAAGCGAAACCAGGCAAGCGCTGCTCGGAGAACAAAGCAGGACTTCTCGAAAGCAGACACAGACACAGACACGCAAGCCCAGGAGCAAGAAAGGAAAAGAAGGAGACACTCGGACCCCCAACAAGAGAAAACGAAAGTCAACCTGTGTCGAGACCGTGATCAAGTCCAACGACAACAAACACAAGCATGCGCCGCTGGGTGGGGAAAGTGCACGTGAGGACAGGAGAACATGGATTTCAAAACAACTGGCCACAAACACCGGAAAGGAAAGGCGGCCGGGCGGCCGGGCCGGGCGGTCTGGTCTGGGGTGGGGTGGCAGGGCTGCTGGGGGCGGGGGTCGGTGGCGGGGGGTGGGGGTGGGGGGTGGGGGGTGGAGGAAACGGGAGCACCTAGAAAGAGGAGGAGACTGTCGGCCGTGCTGAGACACGGAAACATCGCACGGCTGGGGACCCGTTCCTCTCGTTTTCCCCGGGGTGTGAAAGAGACTTACTTTGCCTCCCGTCTCCTGGGATTTCATCTCCCCAGCAACAACGGTCAGGCAAGCTGTCGGGTGTGTGTGTGTTGCGGGGGGTTGGGGGGGGTTGGGGAGAAAAAAAGAAGACACCTTTCAAGTGAAAGGAGGGAGCGTGAAGGTCTCTGAACCCTCGGACAGCGGCCTTCCATTTTCCAGACCAGTGACACGTTCTCCCAAGTCGCCCGGTTCCAGAAAACGCTTTTCGGAAACAGAATCCTCGAGGCCCGCGAACTCCTTAGGAATCCTCGGATGAGCTTCCGGGCCAGGCTATACCGTAGGCAGCGCGCTTCCCCTGAAGCCAAAGCCACGGGCTCCAGAGGGCCACGTCCAAGAAGCTGATCTCGTACGGAACCCGGTGTCTTCTTCTCTAGGACACTTCTAGAAGCAGCAAGAGTGCCCGTTTGTGAGAATCGAAGGTGAAGCCGGCACGATGTAAACCCAGCGATGTGTGCGGTCAGAGGCCCATCTAGATTCGAACTCCAGTTCTGGAGGGAGGGGAGCAGTGGGGACAGGAGGGTGGCCTGCGAGTCCGCCGTCCCGTCCCCACTCCTCCTGTGAACATCCGCCCCGCGGAAGGTGTCGAGGAACCTCATGACCTGACCTACGGGGTGAACCGTCGCCAAAGACAAAGAATTCCTCCAGCCAGGCGTTGTCCGCAGCCACGAACCCCTTCCCTCCGTCGCCCGGCCTTTCAGAATGCCACGTGGAACCCTCTCAAGACGAGTGTGGGGCTTGGAGGTATGGGCCCCCGAATTCTCCTCGCCCGGCCCTGCAAGAAACCATTCCGGGCGGGCCTGCCCCACATGAAGACTTTTCGGGCTTTTCGGTGGACCGGGCCTCCCGGGGTGCCCCTGCACCCGGCACCCTGCGACATCCCGAGAGATCCCACGGAGAAACGTCTCCGGCCACTCGCGCGGCATCTGCCTCGCTGGCGAGCGCCCCTCCCAACCTCCCCAGAGATACGTGAGCACGGACGCTTCTTCCCCATCTGGGTCCCCTCACAGGATCTGTGAGTTCCTGCGGTTCCGCACGCCCTCGACTTGGCTGTGGTTCGGGGCTCTGTTCTGTTCCGTGTTTGCTCTCCGGCCCACGTGATCTCTCTGGCTAGGGCACCCAGGAAAAGCGAAAAGAAATCGAGTCCGCGTGAGTACTATTCAGGCATCAAGTGGGGATACCTACCAACGACCTCTAACGTGGATCCACCAAGATGGCGGCCGTGCGGGGTTCAGGAGGATCATTTTGCGCTTTCTGGGGGCGCTATTTGCTCTCAATGATTTCACGTGCCTTTTGGGCATGGCTCACGGAGATGGACGTGAAGCAGCAGGGCAGCCACATCTGGCGTCTCGGCCTAGCTAGGGCGGCTCCACGAGTGACCTCTCGGAACCGGGGCCGAGACCGCCATCCCTCCCCGGGCCCCCCCCCCCCTCGGTGGCTGGGTATGGGGGGGAGGAGGGGGAGGTTTCGGAGGGGAGACGGGAGATCTGGGCTTGTGGTTGGGGGCGCGCGGGGCCACACGTGTCATGTCGTGATATTCCTGTAACGCTCCAACAAGATACATATTATTCTCTCTTCTGCAGATTTCTATCTGTGTCTGAATGGAAATGTATTAGACTCTTGAAATCTGAGCCTTGACGAGGGGTGCGCCCTGTACGTCTCGGGCTACAGGCAGCATACGGAAACTGAAGATATCAGGAATCACGTATAAAGGTTAAAGTCAAAGAAACGGACCTAGTTCAGTGGCAGACTTAGTCTTCCTCGCTGCAGCCTCAAGGTAAATGCTGGGGGTACCCAGTCTATTCTTGGGAAGATACAGTGTTTCTTTTAACTGTTGCCAGCAACGCAGCTTCTCCTCTACCGGAGTTGAAACTGAGATTTAGTTCTTGCAGCTAGTAGTTCTTTTTCAGAACATCTATCAGGAAGGATCTGAATAGCTTGTCATGTCCCTGAAAATATACTAGAGAACATTTGGTTCAGTTCTCGTACCCAGAGACTGGGGAAATTAAGGTGGCACTAGAAATCGCACCTTTTGGTTATATAGTATCTTTCCTGGAAAACAGGCTGCTCTTAAACTCTAATTGTATCAAACAGTAGCAGGGATGAGAAGTGCATGATCCACAAGTTTCAGTAAAGCTGGCTCTCCCGCTCCTTAACATTATATACATTGTTAACAAAAGTGTAGAATTGGACACTTGATGGCAACAAAGAGGCATCCTGTTTGGCGTTTCTTTGGACTGCAGCCGGGAGAGGAGCAGAGCCGACTTGTTCAGTCCCCGGTCCTGCTACTCCTAGGCCTTTCCTCACACTTGATCTTGGACGCTCTGGGGCAGGTTGTGTCTGCAACAAGCACTCGATTTGTCCGGAAGCACTGAATCCTCTGTTCATCGCCTTTGTTCCCAGGACTGTCTCAGGAGGTGACGACGATTTCCCATGGGGGAATCTGTGTCAGAGGCTTGCCAACCATACTTTTCACGTGGTTCATGCAAAGCTCACCCGTCACCGGTCACCTGTCAACTCACCATCCGTACGAGAGTCAGCACCAACACGCCCGGCAGAGCTGAGCGTCAAGAAGGGGTTGCGTGGAAAGAGATGTGTATGCTTGGTCCTGGTCCTGGTTATAGACAGAAAGTATCAAGGGGGAATAACTCCCAGAATAAGTAGGCCTGCCTGGAATGCGAAATAGTGAGAAGAGGCCTCGCGCTTGGAGGACGGGTCAGAGCTTTAGCCACGGGAGAGTGAAAAGGAAAGGCCCGGGAAAGGGCCGTGGGGCAGGGGACGGTCTGAGCCCAGCACCAGCGGTGAAGGACGAGGAGGCACCTTGAAAGAACGTGCTGTTTCGGAGGTTTGTGGTAAGAGCACACCGGTGCTGCTAAAGATGAGGCTGGTGGAACCCAGATAGTAGAGAGGCGCCAGAAACCGGCCAGGAAGGATGAGAATCCTGTGTGCTGAGGACCGGCACTTCACCAAGCCCACAGCAAAGGGTGCTGTCTAGATTCAAACCCAGTCACTCGCGCAAACGCCACTCAGCCACCTCCTCATCTACAAGGCCGACAGATACTCGGTGCGTGAGGTGCGTGTACAGTCTAGGTGGGCGGCACTCACGTTATCGGGCAACCACACAGCTAATACGTGCTTTGAAAGAACCAACAGTGAGCTGATAGCTTTTTCTGGATCTGCCTATAACCAAAGATACCGCTCGCTGCATACTGTGGATCTCGACTCCTGTCTCACGTCTCCATGAGGCCGTCAGAAAAGTACTGTTCGTGCTACCTCTCAGGCCAGGAATGACACTTAAAGTGTAACGTGCTCACCAAGTCCTCAGAGATTCATGGGTTTGAATCGAGAAATTCCACCTGGTCCTTTCGCTCCCGATCCACTCCTGCTCTCACCACTACTACCACACGGGTCAGACACGAGCGAGTTCAGCTGAATTAGCTTGCACACGTGGGGACGGAGTTAGCTTTCGGCACACGGATATTTAGGAATTCCATGGCAGTATGCCAGGTATTCACAGTATGTATCGGATATTCGCCTAATTTGATAACAAGAGAGCTCAGGCCTCAGGCATAACTTCAGGCAGATTTTCCCTCCAACAGAAACAGCTCAGATGGGCTGGCAGCCCGGGAAAATGAGCAACTGCCACTGACAGACTGAGACACCTATGGGCTCCCTCCGTGGGGAGACCTTCTGCCAAGGCTTCTCCCTCAAGGGCCGTTACCCAGCCTGCGGGCATCAGCTGAGGAGAAGGGGAGGTGGGTGCCCCGGAAAGCAGCCGCGCTCGAGTCAGTCTCCCGGGAGCTCTCGTTCCAGCTCTGGACGCTCACTCCCGGGCCTGGGTTCCCACTCCAGCTTTCAGATGGATCCCGGGCCCTTCTTCAGAGAAGTTCCTCCAGATGAGTCCCCAGCCACCAGTGGGCCTCATTCGACCTTGCGGGACCTCCCTCCCCTTCTGAAGCTAGGTTCCGTCTCTCTCTTCACAAAACTTTAAGTCCAACATAGATTGTTAACAATGACTTGCCATTTCCTTTTGTTCTCACCATTATTCTGACTACTTGCAGTTAATTCCGCTCACCTTTGGATTGCTTACGACACTCCAGGCCACTGAAAAAAAGGGAGTTTCCGTTCTGAGCTCAAAGATCCTCAGGCGGCATTTGGGCCTTACTTTACCTCTGCTGGAGACAGGAAGGTGGCAGGTGACCGGGACCTGCCAAGAGCAGAGCAGAAGCTGTGCCCCCTGAGCAGTGGTGCCTGGCTCTCTCTCATTGGTCGCAGAGGGTCTGCAAGATTCGAGGGGGTTCTTGACGGCCCCACCATGCTGGTGAGCCGTGTCGTCTCATCTCATCGGGAATCTGACCCCTCATCAGCAAGCGTAGCCATGTGCCCTCACCCTGAGTCTCTAAACCCTTCCCAGACCATCACTCGGCCCGCCTTCTCCTCTCAGGCAGAATGAACCTGGGCTTCTCTCCTGGGACAGGTCATTCTGTGTCATGGGATGTCCTCTTTACTCCTGTTGCCGGCAATAGGAGTATTGATGTGCCGCTCATAGGTCAGAGACTCCTCATTCTTATTACCCAGAGGCTTTTCTTCAGTCAGTAAATTTTGTTCCTTTGAAGTTAAAGGGATTGCCTTTGAAGACTATCATTTCTGACCTAGTCGCAAACCGTCTCTTTTGAGGAACTTCCTTAGGGTTCCAGGGATTAAGACAGTTTGCTTCCATTGCAAAGGGCACAGATTCATTCCTCGATTGCAGGATCTAGATCTCCTGTGCCTCACACTCTAGCCAAAAAGGTATATTTTAAATATAAGAGGGCCAAGCATAAACCTACTACTTTCCCTTTCCATTATTATGATAATAATCTAATTCTCTTCAAGGCAACACAAATGCTTCTTACTAACTAGAAGGATCATGTCGCGGAAATTATAAACAGAAAAACAGGGAATTACTTCATGATATCTCACTACATCCGTCTCCGATCCAACGTCCGAAACATCAAGGAAGTCCACGTAAAGTATCATCTTTAAATAGAGCGCTCCACTTTGAGACAATAGAACTAAACTCATTAAAACTAAGTTTTCCAGCATGTGGCTGCTTTGAAATCTTGCATCCAACCGACAATTCTGGAGCATATGATAATTCGGAATTGAGTAATCGATGACACAAACACTCTCCTCGGCAGGGGGACGTTTTGGATCGCCTGAGTTCTAGGTTCTCAATGTTATCAAGCCAGACACAATCTTCACGGTTTTTCATAGATCTTGTAATATCTTTTTTAAAATTTCAACTTTTTTGAGGTACAATTGACATACAAAATTGCAAGAAATTGAAATATAACTGTGGTGATTTCACGTGTTTACGATGTGAAAGGATTCCTCATCCAGTTAATTAATATCACCTCACATATTTCACTTTCTGTTTTTTTTTCTTCCCTCCATCTTTCCTACTTAGATTTTTATCTTCATAAGATTTCATTTATACAAAACATGTCAAAAAGAGTGCCATGTTTTACATTAGATCCTCAGACTCTATTCATCTTATAGCTGAACATTTGTTCCCTTTTACCAACCTCTCCCCATAGCCCTAGTAACCACTTTTCTACTCTCTGGATGAGTTTTACTTTTTCATGGATGCACTATCAGAGCCAGTCCTGAAATTTCCTCCAATTACAATTCTTCTCTCAGAGTCATCAGTCCATTTTGTGTTATCTTTCATGTTTTACAAAATTACTCCTAACCAGCAATGGAGCGGGTGTGGCAGGCAATGAGCCAAGAAGATTTACAGGGTGGCATCCACTTACTGTGGGAACTAACCATGGCATTGATCAGTCTATCAACCTAGAAAGAGATCACTGGACATTGCACAAAAATTTGCTTATTTCTTTGTAGAAGTTTGGCATTAAACTAAACCCTTAGTTTGGGATGGGATGGGGTGGGGTGGGGTGGGGTGGGGTGGGGTGGGGGGTGGGGGGTGGAGGAAACGGGAGCACCTAGAAAGAGGAGGAGACTGTCGGCCGTGCTGAGACACGGAAACATCGCACGGCTGGGGACCCGTTCCTCTCGTTTTCCCCGGGGTGTGAAAGAGACTTACTTTGCCTCCCGTCTCCTGGGATTTCATCTCCCCAGCAACAACGGTCAGGCAAGCTGTCGGGTGTGTGTGTGTTGCGGGGGGTTGGGGGGGGTTGGGGAGAAAAAAAGAAGACACCTTTCAAGTGAAAGGAGGGAGCGTGAAGGTCTCTGAACCCTCGGACAGCGGCCTTCCATTTTCCAGACCAGTGACACGTTCTCCCAAGTCGCCCGGTTCCAGAAAACGCTTTTCGGAAACAGAATCCTCGAGGCCCGCGAACTCCTTAGGAATCCTCGGATGAGCTTCCGGGCCAGGCTATACCGTAGGCAGCGCGCTTCCCCTGAAGCCAAAGCCACGGGCTCCAGAGGGCCACGTCCAAGAAGCTGATCTCGTACGGAACCCGGTGTCTTCTTCTCTAGGACACTTCTAGAAGCAGCAAGAGTGCCCGTTTGTGAGAATCGAAGGTGAAGCCGGCACGATGTAAACCCAGCGATGTGTGCGGTCAGAGGCCCATCTAGATTCGAACTCCAGTTCTGGAGGGAGGGGAGCAGTGGGGACAGGAGGGTGGCCTGCGAGTCCGCCGTCCCGTCCCCACTCCTCCTGTGAACATCCGCCCCGCGGAAGGTGTCGAGGAACCTCATGACCTGACCTACGGGGTGAACCGTCGCCAAAGACAAAGAATTCCTCCAGCCAGGCGTTGTCCGCAGCCCCGAACCCCTTCCCTCCGTCGCCCGGCCTTTCAGAATGCCACGTGGAACCCTCTCAAGACGAGTGTGGGGCTTGGAGGTATGGGCCCCCGAATTCTCCTCGCCCGGCCCTGCAAGAAACCATTCCGGGCGGGCCTGCCCCACATGAAGACTTTTCGGGCTTTTCGGTGGACCGGGCCTCCCGGGGTGCCCCTGCACCCGGCACCCTGCGACATCCCGAGAGATCCCACGGAGAAACGTCTCCGGCCACTCGCGCGGCATCTGCCTCGCTGGCGAGCGCCCCTCCCAACCTCCCCAGAGATACGTGAGCACGGACGCTTCTTCCCCATCTGGGTCCCCTCACAGGATCTGTGAGTTCCTGCGGTTCCGCACGCCCTCGACTTGGCTGTGGTTCGGGGCTCTGTTCTGTTCCGTGTTTGCTCTCCGGCCCACGTGATCTCTCTGGCTAGGGCACCCAGGAAAAGCGAAAAGAAATCGAGTCCGCGTGAGTACTATTCAGGCATCAAGTGGGGATACCTACCAACGACCTCTAACGTGGATCCACCAAGATGGCGGCCGTGCGGGGTTCAGGAGGATCATTTTGCGCTTTCTGGGGGCGCTATTTGCTCTCAATGATTTCACGTGCCTTTTGGGCATGGCTCACGGAGATGGACGTGAAGCAGCAGGGCAGCCACATCTGGCGTCTCGGCCTAGCTAGGGCGGCTCCACGAGTGACCTCTCGGAACCGGGGCCGAGACCGCCATCCCTCCCCGGGCCCCCCCCCCCTCGGTGGCTGGGTATGGGGGGGAGGAGGGGGAGGTTTCGGAGGGGAGACGGGAGATCTGGGCTTGTGGTTGGGGGCGCGCGGGGCCACACGTGTCATGTCGTGATATTCCTGTAACGCTCCAACAAGATACATATTATTCTCTCTTCTGCAGATTTCTATCTGTGTCTGAATGGAAATGTATTAGACTCTTGAAATCTGAGCCTTGACGAGGGGTGCGCCCTGTACGTCTCGGGCTACAGGCAGCATACGGAAACTGAAGATATCAGGAATCACGTATAAAGGTTAAAGTCAAAGAAACGGACCTAGTTCAGTGGCAGACTTAGTCTTCCTCGCTGCAGCCTCAAGGTAAATGCTGGGGGTACCCAGTCTATTCTTGGGAAGATACAGTGTTTCTTTTAACTGTTGCCAGCAACGCAGCTTCTCCTCTACCGGAGTTGAAACTGAGATTTAGTTCTTGCAGCTAGTAGTTCTTTTTCAGAACATCTATCAGGAAGGATCTGAATAGCTTGTCATGTCCCTGAAAATATACTAGAGAACATTTGGTTCAGTTCTCGTACCCAGAGACTGGGGAAATTAAGGTGGCACTAGAAATCGCACCTTTTGGTTATATAGTATCTTTCCTGGAAAACAGGCTGCTCTTAAACTCTAATTGTATCAAACAGTAGCAGGGATGAGAAGTGCATGATCCACAAGTTTCAGTAAAGCTGGCTCTCCCGCTCCTTAACATTATATACATTGTTAACAAAAGTGTAGAATTGGACACTTGATGGCAACAAAGAGGCATCCTGTTTGGCGTTTCTTTGGACTGCAGCCGGGAGAGGAGCAGAGCCGACTTGTTCAGTCCCCGGTCCTGCTACTCCTAGGCCTTTCCTCACACTTGATCTTGGACGCTCTGGGGCAGGTTGTGTCTGCAACAAGCACTCGATTTGTCCGGAAGCACTGAATCCTCTGTTCATCGCCTTTGTTCCCAGGACTGTCTCAGGAGGTGACGACGATTTCCCATGGGGGAATCTGTGTCAGAGGCTTGCCAACCATACTTTTCACGTGGTTCATGCAAAGCTCACCCGTCACCGGTCACCTGTCAACTCACCATCCGTACGAGAGTCAGCACCAACACGCCCGGCAGAGCTGAGCGTCAAGAAGGGGTTGCGTGGAAAGAGATGTGTATGCTTGGTCCTGGTCCTGGTTATAGACAGAAAGTATCAAGGGGGAATAACTCCCAGAATAAGTAGGCCTGCCTGGAATGCGAAATAGTGAGAAGAGGCCTCGCGCTTGGAGGACGGGTCAGAGCTTTAGCCACGGGAGAGTGAAAAGGAAAGGCCCGGGAAAGGGCCGTGGGGCAGGGGACGGTCTGAGCCCAGCACCAGCGGTGAAGGACGAGGAGGCACCTTGAAAGAACGTGCTGTTTCGGAGGTTTGTGGTAAGAGCACACCGGTGCTGCTAAAGATGAGGCTGGTGGAACCCAGATAGTAGAGAGGCGCCAGAAACCGGCCAGGAAGGATGAGAATCCTGTGTGCTGAGGACCGGCACTTCACCAAGCCCACAGCAAAGGGTGCTGTCTAGATTCAAACCCAGTCACTCGCGCAAACGCCACTCAGCCACCTCCTCATCTACAAGGCCGACAGATACTCGGTGCGTGAGGTGCGTGTACAGTCTAGGTGGGCGGCACTCACGTTATCGGGCAACCACACAGCTAATACGTGCTTTGAAAGAACCAACAGTGAGCTGATAGCTTTTTCTGGATCTGCCTATAACCAAAGATACCGCTCGCTGCATACTGTGGATCTCGACTCCTGTCTCACGTCTCCATGAGGCCGTCAGAAAAGTACTGTTCGTGCTACCTCTCAGGCCAGGAATGACACTTAAAGTGTAACGTGCTCACCAAGTCCTCAGAGATTCATGGGTTTGAATCGAGAAATTCCACCTGGTCCTTTCGCTCCCGATCCACTCCTGCTCTCACCACTACTACCACACGGGTCAGACACGAGCGAGTTCAGCTGAATTAGCTTGCACACGTGGGGACGGAGTTAGCTTTCGGCACACGGATATTTAGGAATTCCATGGCAGTATGCCAGGTATTCACAGTATGTATCGGATATTCGCCTAATTTGATAACAAGAGAGCTCAGGCCTCAGGCATAACTTCAGGCAGATTTTCCCTCCAACAGAAACAGCTCAGATGGGCTGGCAGCCCGGGAAAATGAGCAACTGCCACTGACAGACTGAGACACCTATGGGCTCCCTCCGTGGGGAGACCTTCTGCCAAGGCTTCTCCCTCAAGGGCCGTTACCCAGCCTGCGGGCATCAGCTGAGGAGAAGGGGAGGTGGGTGCCCCGGAAAGCAGCCGCGCTCGAGTCAGTCTCCCGGGAGCTCTCGTTCCAGCTCTGGACGCTCACTCCCGGGCCTGGGTTCCCACTCCAGCTTTCAGATGGATCCCGGGCCCTTCTTCAGAGAAGTTCCTCCAGATGAGTCCCCAGCCACCAGTGGGCCTCATTCGACCTTGCGGGACCTCCCTCCCCTTCTGAAGCTAGGTTCCGTCTCTCTCTTCACAAAACTTTAAGTCCAACATAGATTGTTAACAATGACTTGCCATTTCCTTTTGTTCTCACCATTATTCTGACTACTTGCAGTTAATTCCGCTCACCTTTGGATTGCTTACGACACTCCAGGCCACTGAAAAAAAGGGAGTTTCCGTTCTGAGCTCAAAGATCCTCAGGCGGCATTTGGGCCTTACTTTACCTCTGCTGGAGACAGGAAGGTGGCAGGTGACCGGGACCTGCCAAGAGCAGAGCAGAAGCTGTGCCCCCTGAGCAGTGGTGCCTGGCTCTCTCTCATTGGTCGCAGAGGGTCTGCAAGATTCGAGGGGGTTCTTGACGGCCCCACCATGCTGGTGAGCCGTGTCGTCTCATCTCATCGGGAATCTGACCCCTCATCAGCAAGCGTAGCCATGTGCCCTCACCCTGAGTCTCTAAACCCTTCCCAGACCATCACTCGGCCCGCCTTCTCCTCTCAGGCAGAATGAACCTGGGCTTCTCTCCTGGGACAGGTCATTCTGTGTCATGGGATGTCCTCTTTACTCCTGTTGCCGGCAATAGGAGTATTGATGTGCCGCTCATAGGTCAGAGACTCCTCATTCTTATTACCCAGAGGCTTTTCTTCAGTCAGTAAATTTTGTTCCTTTGAAGTTAAAGGGATTGCCTTTGAAGACTATCATTTCTGACCTAGTCGCAAACCGTCTCTTTTGAGGAACTTCCTTAGGGTTCCAGGGATTAAGACAGTTTGCTTCCATTGCAAAGGGCACAGATTCATTCCTCGATTGCAGGATCTAGATCTCCTGTGCCTCACACTCTAGCCAAAAAGGTATATTTTAAATATAAGAGGGCCAAGCATAAACCTACTACTTTCCCTTTCCATTATTATGATAATAATCTAATTCTCTTCAAGGCAACACAAATGCTTCTTACTAACTAGAAGGATCATGTCGCGGAAATTATAAACAGAAAAACAGGGAATTACTTCATGATATCTCACTACATCCGTCTCCGATCCAACGTCCGAAACATCAAGGAAGTCCACGTAAAGTATCATCTTTAAATAGAGCGCTCCACTTTGAGACAATAGAACTAAACTCATTAAAACTAAGTTTTCCAGCATGTGGCTGCTTTGAAATCTTGCATCCAACCGACAATTCTGGAGCATATGATAATTCGGAATTGAGTAATCGATGACACAAACACTCTCCTCGGCAGGGGGACGTTTTGGATCGCCTGAGTTCTAGGTTCTCAATGTTATCAAGCCAGACACAATCTTCACGGTTTTTCATAGATCTTGTAATATCTTTTTTAAAATTTCAACTTTTTTGAGGTACAATTGACATACAAAATTGCAAGAAATTGAAATATAACTGTGGTGATTTCACGTGTTTACGATGTGAAAGGATTCCTCATCCAGTTAATTAATATCACCTCACATATTTCACTTTCTGTTTTTTTTTCTTCCCTCCATCTTTCCTACTTAGATTTTTATCTTCATAAGATTTCATTTATACAAAACATGTCAAAAAGAGTGCCATGTTTTACATTAGATCCTCAGACTCTATTCATCTTATAGCTGAACATTTGTTCCCTTTTACCAACCTCTCCCCATAGTCCTAGTAACCACTTTTCTACTCTCTGGATGAGTTTTACTTTTTCATGGATGCACTATCAGAGCCAGTCCTGAAATTTCCTCCAATTACAATTCTTCTCTCAGAGTCATCAGTCCATTTTGTGTTATCTTTCACGTTTTACAAAATTACTCCTAGGCGTCTCGGCCTAGCTAGGGCGGTTTCACAAGTGACCTCTCCGAACCGCGGCTGAGACCTCCATCCCTCCCCGGGCCCCCCTCGGTGGCTGGGCGCTGGGGTGGTGGGGGGTGGGGAGAGGAGTCGGGGCAGCTGGTCTAGGGGTTGGGGGCGCGTGAGGGCCAGGGGACCGTCCCCGGTGGTCCCGCTGAGACGTGAAGGCAGGTTCTGTCCCGCTGAGAACTTCCTGCCTTCGGGCGTGTGAGAGGAGCAGATTTCTCTCCAATCCAAGGCCATGCATCGTTTTCGGCCTGTTCAACAAGACTAGACGAGCACGTATTTGTGTGTCTATCTTGGCTTGTTTTCTGACGGAGGCCAAAGACCTCTTCAGGCGTGTCCAAAGGATCTGCCAGGGTGGGAGGGTGCAGGTCAATCCATGTGTCAAGAGAGCCAGAGAATCTGTCACAGCTGTGACTCGGGCCTTTTTCAGAAACAGGCCAACTTTGATGATTCCCCTGGACAGGAATCACCGCAGAAGTTTCCTTGAAGGGATCGAGTTGCAGGAGTCGGGGGCGTGGCCCCGCCGCCGCCAGAGGGCTTCCTCAGCCAGGCAAGGCCGGCCGCTGGCCGGGGCTATTGTCTGTGGGCCCCACCCCCACCGCCACCCTCCACCCTCCCCCTCCCCCTCCCCCTTCCCCTTCCCCTTCCCCTTCCCCTTCCCCTTCCCCTCCCCCTGCAGGGCCCCTCGTGGGATAGCTTCATTCAAATGCAGAACGCTTTCCAGTCAAGGAAGAGCCTTTGGACTTTGCCTCGATCTTCTCCCTATTGAATGGTGATCCGCCCCGACCCCACCCCCATTTCTCCACCTTGAGGCTGCCCCTTCGGCACCGCGCGGAGGAATGGGCCTGGGGGTGGGGTGGGGAGGGAGGCTGAGGGACAAACTCGCCTTGGGTCAGGCCAAAGGAGTCTCCTCCTTTTCGTAACCCAGGAAACCCCGCTAATGCATGTGAGGATCACGGACGTGCGTCGAAGCAGCCATCATCTCTTGACATCTTCCTCCGTGGGAGGCGTTTTTCCTTCCTGCCTGCCTTCAGAGAGACAGAAAAGGAGGGAGGGGCAGAGCGTTCCGCTGGCGCTGGCCGGTTCTTAAGTCACTTGAATCCAAAACACTCCATAGGGCACGGAGGGGTGCGTGCGTGGGGTGGGGTGGGGGCGGCGGCCTACTCCGGACCCCAGGCGTTCCCTCCTCTGACACTTGCCTGGAACCCATGAAAAGCTGAGCTGGTGACTGTGTGTGTGTGTGAATGCGTGCATGTGCGCGTGTCCGTGAGAGAAGGCACGTGTGCGTGAGAGAAAAAGAGAAAAAGGAAGGAGAGAAAGAAAGAGAGAGAGAGAAAGAAAGAGAAGGAAAGAAAGAAAGAGAGAGAGACAGAGAGAGAAAGAAAGAAAGGAAGACAGACAGACAGACAGGGAGGGAGGGAGGGGGAGAGAGAGAGAGAAAGAAAGAATGAAAGAAAGAAAAAGAAAAGAAAATCCAGAATGAAAGGAGGAAGGAACGAGGGAAGGAGGGAGGGACCAAATAGGTTAGTTAGTACGGGCCTCCCTGTCATGGAAAAGAGTCTCTGAGCACAGATCCTCCGTTCAGTGAACCAGTTCTCATATCTCCTCTCAGGAGGCTGTGATGTCGATGGACGGGTTTGGGAAAGCAGGCCTGGGGTGCAAGCAATCAGGTATTTCCTCAGAGGCACTTGTAGGGAAACCAAGGAAACACACAGGTTCATCCCTGGAGCGGATTCGAAACCAGTCGGTGCAGGGGGAGTCAGTCAAGGAGATTTCTAGATGTCAGGGTCGGGTCCTGGAGCGGGTTGCCATGCCCTTCTCCAGGAGACCTTCCTGGCCCGGGGATGGAACCCGGGTCTCCTGCATCGCAGGCAGACTCTTGACCGTGTGAGCCACCAAGGAAGCTCTGTTGGAAATGTTCACCGAGTCCTCTTGTTGTAGCCACGCGTTCTGGGAAACAAACTCACTCAGAAGGACCATGCAGGTAGTGGAGTGCAGTTTCTTACACCAGCGGGCCCAAGGCAGAGTCTTCTCTTAGCCAAGGACCCCGACCAGCATTCGTGAAAATCTTTTATACCTCAGGGGTATGTGTCTGAACCCACCACCCCAAATTCCTTGAGACTTACCTAAACAAAGGAAGGGTAAAGACAATCCCGATAACCCCATCATTCATGTGTTATAAGACGAGATACACAGTGGACATTTATTCACAGGCCTGTGGTCATATCCTGATACACATAATGGAACTGATGGCTTTGTTCTGTGACAGAGATAATTAGCATATTCTTTTAGGCCACGGAGAGTCCAAGTACAAGCCCCAAAGGCTGTTTTATCCGGGTGTGTGTGTGTGTGTGTGCGCGCGCGCGCGCGGGCGGGCGGGCGCCTGCGTGTGTGTGTGTGCGTGTCCGGTTTTCCATTGGTATGCCCCTTCTATAGACACCGGGCACAAAGTTCAGAGTCCATTGGGAGGGTGACCGTGCGTGTAGCCTCATGTTCGCAGCCTGGCCTAAGATGGAGTCTAGCTCTGTCTGTTTCCTCCTTCACTCTAGCTTCCATCTGCAGAGCTTCAGGCACAGGGCCTTTTGAGTTCTCCGTCAGAAGGGCAAGAGATGGTGGCAAATGTCCCCCCAGAGAGGGTTGTCCCCTCTGACAGAGCTTCCGATATCGGAGGCAACTCAGAAAACTTCAGGATCCAGTCCCACTTTCGGGGGAAGCACCACAGGCAAAGGACCAAACACACGTGGCCCAGGAATCTCCCATCCAGAAGTGGATATCTCCGTTTCACAGAAACATCCTCTGGGCCCCTAAGGAACGTATGGAAATCACTCTCTCGCCAAGGAGAGAAGAATCCTCACTGAGAGTTTCTGAAGTCTGGAAGGACCAGGTAGAGAGAAAAAGAGAAACGATTCTATTCTGCTGACAGGGGCATTATTGTTTGAAGCGACCAAGTGGATGTCCGTCTTTTCCAATTCCCATTTTAAACATTGTGTCCTTTCCGGTCCTTTGTGGTCTCTTTGGATCTGGAAAGCAACAGAGTTAACGGTAAGGTCCTTTTTTTTTTTTTTTTTATGATTATGATTATTTTTCCCCCCTGCCTGTCTGCCTGTCCCTCCCCCTCTTCTCTCTGTCTCTCGCGCTTTTCACTCAGGTTAGGGAATTCACAACAACAACAACAAAAGTAGTGAGAAATCTGTATTTCTGCAGGTCAGGAAGCAACAGGTAAGAACTAGACATGGAACACAACAGGCTGGTTCCAAATAGGGTAAGGAGTCCATCAAGGCTCTCTATCATCACCCTGCTTATTTAACTTATATGCCGAGTACAGCATCACGAGACACGCTGGGCTGGATGAAGCACAAGCTGGAATCAAAATGGCTGGGAGAAATAGCAATCCCCTCAGCTATGCAGATGACACCACCCTTATGGCAGAAATGAAGTATAGAGTGGGTTTACAAAGTCGTGCTCGTTTCGGGTTTTCAGATTCTTTTCCCTCAGAGGTGAATCCAAAGTAGGAAGCCTACATTTCCTGTGCTGCCTAGTAGGTGCTTGTGGATTGTATGATGTACATGTCGTATGTGTACACGTTCAACCCGACCTCCTAAGTGGACCGTCCTGCCCCTCCCCGCCCCAACGTATTTTCGTCAAGAAGTCAGGCATCCATTTGAGCATCCTACTCCTCAGGTCATCCGATCCCATGGAAGAAGTCAATCCTCCCGTTTTTCCATCGGTCCTCTACACGTCGCCTGATGATGATGGGGGGTGACTGGAAGACTGACAGTTCTGAAGAATTTTGCAAGAGATTCGGTGAAGGCTCCTAGGATTTGCTCAGTGAAGTGGGTGGCGTGTCAACCACTAGGGACCGTGGAAGGTATGCCCCAAGTGGCACACAGCGTTTGCTTCCACCTTCCACAGAGAAAGCTCTACCTAGCATACCAAGGATGCTTGACCACGCACCCGCCCCGCCCCCCCCCCCCAGGTGACAGGCGTGACGGGTCAGACTGTAGAAATCTTCCTGTCAAGGGTGTATTAACAGGCAGAGGCACCTTAGAGGCACCCTGTCCTGTGAATCTGGAGGTGGGGAGGAAGGGGCAGAGGGACGATGAAGAAGGGAAGGAGAAAGTGAGGGACAGGGACACCACACAGTGTGTGTGGGGGGCGTGTCTGTGCCGTGTGTGGGTTCCACGTGGGTGTGTGCGCCTGTGGGTGCGGGTGTGAGGGGAGGCGGGCAGAGGCAGAGGCAGGGAGACACACAGCCAGGTCAAGGACAACATAATGTGTGTGGGGGGAGGGGCGGGGGTGGGTGGGTGCGTGCGTGCGTGGTGTGTGCGTGGGGGGGATGGCGCACAGGACCGTGTGTGAAGGAGGGCAGTGTGTGGGGGGCAAGTGGGTGTGTGGGGGGGTGTCTGTGCTGTGTGCGGGTGCCACGTGGTTGTTAAGCGGGGGGGGGGGGGCGGGCAGAGAGACACACACACCCGGGCCAAGGACAACGTACTGTGTGGCGGAGGGGGCGGGGGGTGGGTGGGAGTGTGGGTGCGGGGTGTGTGCGTGTGTGCGGTGCCCCATAGGACCGTGGGGGGGGCAGTGTGTGTGTGGGGGTGTGGGTCTGTGCTGTGTGCAGGTCCCACGTAAGTGTGAGTGAGGGGAGGGGCAGAGGCAGAGGCAGAGAGACACAGCCAGGCCAAGGACAACATAGTTTGGGGGAGGGTCGGGGTGGGAGGTGCGAGTGTGCGTGCGGGGTGTGTGCGTGTGTGCGATGGCGCCTAGGACTGTGCGTGGGGGCGGGCAGTGTGTTGGGGGGTGGTGTGTCTGTGCTGTGTGCGGGTGCCACGTGGGTGTGTGCGCCTGTGGGTGCGGGTGTGGGGGAGGGGAGCGGGCAGTGACAGCGGCAGAGAGAGACAGCCAGGCCAAGGACAACGTAGTGTGTGGGGGAGGGGGCGGGGGGTGGGAGTGTGGGTGTGGGGTGTGTGCGTGTGTGCGGTGGCCCATAGGACCGTGGGGGGGGCAGTGTGTGTGTGTGGGGGGGTGTCTGTGCTGTGTGCAGGTCCCACGGAGGTGTGAGTGGGGGGAGGGGCAGAGGCAGAGGCAGAGAGACACAGCCAGGCCAAGGACAACGTAGTTTGGGGGAGGGTCGGGGTGGGGGGTGCGAGTGTGCGTGCGGGGTGTGTGCGTGTGTGCGATGGCGCATCGGACCGTGTGTGGGGTGTTGCGTGTGTGCGACGGCGCATAGGACCGTGTGTGGGGTGTTGTGTCTGTGCTGTGTGCGAATGCCACGGGGGTGTGTCCGGGTGTGGGGGGGGCGGGCAGTGACAGAGGCAGAGAGAGACAGCCAGGCCAAGGGCAACGTAGTGTGTGTGGGCGGGGTCGGGGTGCGGGGTGGGAGTGTGCGTGCAGGGTGTGTGCGGAGGCGCCTAGGACCGTGCGGGGGGGCGGGCAGTGTGTGGGGGGTGTTGTGTCTGTGCTGTGTGCGGGTGCCACGTGGGTGTGTGCGCCTGTGGGTGCGGGTGTGGGGGAGGGGAGCGGGCAGTGACAGCGGCAGAGAGAGACAGCCAGGCCAAGGACAACGTCGTGTGTGGGGGAGGGGGCGGGGGGGTGGGAGTGTGGGTGCGGGGTGTGTGCGGTGGCCCATAGGACCGTGGTGGGGGCAGTGTGTGTGTGTGGGGGGGGTGTCTGTGCTGTGTGCAGGTCCCACGGAGGTGTGAGTGGGGGGAGGGGCAGAGGCAGAGGCAAAGAGACACAGCCAGGCCAAGGACAACATAGTGTGGGGGGGGCGGGGCGGGGGGTGGGAGTGTGGGTGCGGGGTGTGTGCGATGGCACATAGGACCGTGTGTGTAGGGGGGCAGTGGGGGGGGGTATTGTGTCTGTGCTGTGTGCGAATGCCACGGGGGTGTGTGCGCCTGTGGGTGCGGGTGTGGGAGGGGCGGGCAGTGACAGAGGCAGAGAGAGACAGCCAGGCCAAGGACAACGTAGTGTGGGTGGGCGGGTTCGGGGTGCGGGGTGGGGAGTGTGCGTGCGGGGTGTGTGCGTGTTGTGCGGAGGCGCCTAGGACCGCGCGCGGGGGGCAGTGTGTGTGTAGGGGTGTGTGTCTCTGCTGTGTGCGGGTGCCACGTGGGTGTGAGGGGGGCGGCGGGCAGAGAGACACACAGCCAGGCCAAGGACAACATAGTGTGTGGAGGGGGAGGGGCGGGGGTGGGTGGGGGTGTGTCTGTGCTGTGTGCGGGTGCCACGTGGTTGTTAAGGGGGGGCGGGCAGAGAGACACACAGCCAGGCCAAGGACGACATAGTGTGTGGGGGAAGGGCGGGGGTGAGAAGGAGTGTGGGTGCCGGGTGTGTGCGTGTGTGCGGTGGCCCATAGGACCGTGTGGGGGAGGGCAGTGTGTGTGTGGGGGGGTGTCTGTGCTGTGTGCAGGTCCCACGTAGTTGTGAGTGGGGGGAGGGGCAGAGGCAGAGGCAGGGGCACACACAGCCAGGCCAAGGACAACATAGTGGGGGGGGGTCGGGGGGGGTGGGAGTGTGCCTGCGGGGTGTGTGCCTGTGTGCGGTGGCGCATAGGGCCGTGTGTGTAGGGGGCCAGTGTCGGGGTGGTGGTGTGTCTGTGCGCCACGTGGGTGTGTGGGGGGGCAGGCAGAGAGAGCCAGTCCAAGGACAACGCTGTGTGTGTGTGTGAGTGGGTGTGGCCGGCGTGTGTGCGGGTGCTGCGTAGGGCCGTGGGGGAGTGCGTGCGCTGTGTGTGTACGCGTTGGGGGCGTGGGCAGCGTGTGTAGGTGGTGCAGGCAGAGACAGAAAGCCACAGTCAGCAAAGGACAACGTGCACGGATATTCTTCTGAATATTTGCTTGTGTTTTCTGAGCTCATCACCTCCGGGATCAAGCTCACTCCCGTGCAACGGGAGTCTGCCCCCCTCACCTCAGCCACCACCAGCCAGCACCTGTCTTGGGCAGACAAGGGAGTGTTCCGATTTGGCCGGCGCGGGGGGGGGGGGGCGTGGCGGAGGAGTGGGGTGGGTGCGCAGGGTTTCGTTGTCACGAGGCGAACTTTGACCCTTGTGTTCTGCCCCTGAACCTCACTGGAGCGACTGGACCCGCGTGACCTGTCACGTCTTGGTTTCAACATCTTTGGCGGGAGAACTAAGATTCCCCCATGCGAAGTGACCAGGCCAGAGAGAAGGAAGTCGATTCCCTTGGGATCCAATGCCCGTTTTCTGGAATCCAGTTAAGTTTCGTCAAGATTTCCCACCCAAACCGA
Source organism: Giraffa tippelskirchi (assembly GCF_054371585.1). NCBI lineage: Eukaryota > Metazoa > Chordata > Mammalia > Artiodactyla > Giraffidae > Giraffa > Giraffa tippelskirchi. The sequence goes on from NC_137282.1 coordinate 68,941,097, forward strand.
AAAGCCGAAGTGGCTACCCATCCCCGCCCCCTTGACCTCTGTCCCAAGGTGCCCCACCCACACTGCCTCCTTCCACAGCCTCAAGGCTTTCAAGAGTTAGCCGGCCCGGGCCGGCTCCATCCGTGGTCGCCCCGCCCCAAGACCCTCTGAAAAAGCGCCCGACCCCCAACCAGCTATCCAGTGAGCCAGCCCCAGCATAGGAGCTTAGTGGGCGACCGACGGGGACTCGTTGCCAGACGGAGCCCATCCTAGTTCGCGTTTCTCCACTCAGTCAACGGCGCAGACAGGAGAACGGGATCCGCCAACACTTCTCGAGAACGTCCCTGGGCGAGGGATGACGGACGCACGGACGGACGGGACGGGAAGGATTCTTGACTCCCCACCCACGGAGCAGCGGAATGCACTCCCATCCGAGGGGGATCGCAGGCCCACGTCAGACGGTGTGAGCACACGCCCCAGAACAACAACTCGCCAGCATCCCCGTCCGTGTCCTCGTCATCATCTTTGGGCACGCCAGGAGAAAGCCCTTTTGTGACCCGGACGACGGCTCTTTCGGCAAAAGCAACGTTGAGCAACGGCACAAATGAAGACACTTGGATTTGAAACGACGCGTTCACATTGCAGCGCCTCAAGAGCAAAAGCACGCACTCGTCCCTCACATAACCGCAACCAACAAACCCGACGCACCTGAAAAAGAAAACGCAAACGGAAGAGAACGGGTCGATCTGGCGGCTCGGTCCGCCCAGACCAGATCAACTCCGGAAGGCAGGGCGAGCCGAGAGACCACTCGGGTGAGGTCGAGCGGGATCAACACGGCAGCTCGGGGGCAGAGGTCGCGAGTGGGAGAGGTCCGTCCGGGTGCTCGACCCGCGGGCGCTGGCCGCTCTGCGGCCCAGAGAGGGAAGGAGGGGGGGAGGGGCAGACTCCATGACAGCCGGGCGATGCGCGCGCGCCGGCGGCTCGGCGGCACAGGTCGCGAGTGGGGGAGGCCCGGCCGGCAGGTGGACACGCGGGCACCGCCAGCTCGGCGGCAGAGTGAGGAAAGGGGGGGGAGGGGCAGACACCTAGACAGCCGGGCGACGCGCGCGCGCTGGCGGCTCGTGACCAGAGGTCGCGTGTAGGGGAGCACCGGCCGGCAGGTGGACCCGCGGGCACCGCCAGCTCGGCGGCAGAGTGAGGGAAGGAGGGGGAGGGGCGGATTCCAAGCCAGGCGGGCGACGCGCGCGCGCTGGCGTCTCGTCACCAGAGATCGCGAGTGCGAGAGGCCCGGCCGGCAGGTGGACACGCGGGCACCGCCGGCTCGGCGGCAGAGTCAGGGAAGTGGGGGGAGGGGATAGAGCCCCGTCGGGCTCGTCGACCCGCGGCTCCTGGCGGCTCTGCGGCCGAGTTAGGGAAGGAGGGGGGGAGGGGCAGACTCCCTGACAGCCGGGCGATGCGCGCGCGCCGGCGGCTCGGCGGCACAGGTCGCGAGTGGGGGAGGCCCGTCCGGCAGGTGGACACGCGGGCACCGCCAGCTCGGCGGCAGAGTGAGGAAAGGGGGGGCGGGGCAGACACCTCGACAGCCGGGCGACGCGCGCGCGCTGGCGGCTCGTCACCAGAGGTCGCGAGTGCGAGAGGCCCGGCCGGCAGGTGGACACGCGGGCACCGCCAGCTCGGCGGCAGAGTCAGGGAAGGTGGGGAGGGGATAGAGCCCCGTCCGGCTGGTCGACCCGCGGGCACTGCCAGGCGGGCGACGGGCGCGCGCTGGCGGCTGGGCGGGCGAGGTCGCCAGTGGGAGAGGCCCGGCCGGCAGGTGCCCGCGGGGAACGCCAGCTGGGCGGCAGAGTGAGGGGAGGAGCGGGGGAGGGGCAGACAGCCTGACAGCCGGGCGACGGGCGCGCGCTGGCGGCTCGGCGGGCGAGGTCGCGAGTGGGAGAGCCCCGGTCGCAGGTGGCCCCGCGGGCACCCGCAGCTCGTAGACAGAGTTAGGGAAGTGGGGGGAGGGGATAGAGCCCCGTCGGGCTCGTCGACCCGCGGCTCCTGGCGGCTCTGCGGCCGAGTTAGGGAAGGAGGGGGGGAGGGGCAGACTCCCTGACAGCCGGGCGATGCGCGCGCGCCGGCGGCTCGGCGGCACAGGTCGCGAGTGGGGGAGGCCCGGCCGGCAGGTGGACACGCGGGCACCGCCAGCTCGGCGGCAGAGTGAGGAAAGGGGGGGGAGGGGCAGACACCTAGACAGCCGGGCGACGCGCGCGCGCCGGCGGCTCGTGACCAGAGGTCGCGTGTAGGGGAGCACCGGCCGGCAGGTGGACCCGCGGGCACCGCCAGCTCGGCGGCAGAGTGAGGGAAGGAGGGGGAGGGGCGGATTCCAAGCCAGGCGGGCGACGCGCGCGCGCTGGCGTCTCGTCACCAGAGATCGCGAGTGCGAGAGGCCCGGCCGGCAGGTGGACACGCGGGCACCGCCGGCTCGGCGGCAGAGTCAGGGAAGTGGGGGGAGGGGATAGAGCCCCGTCGGGCTCGTCGACCCGCGGCTCCTGGCGGCTCTGCGGCCGAGTTGGGGAAGGAGGGGGGGAGGGGCAGACTCCCTGACAGCCGGGCGATGCGCGCGCGCCGGCGGCTCGGCGGCACAGGTCGCGAGTGGGGGAGGCCCGGCCGGCAGGTGGACACGCGGGCACCGCCAGCTCGGCGGCAGAGTGAGGAAAGGGGGGGCGGGGCAGACACCTCGACAGCCGGGCGATGCGCGCGCGCTGGCGGCTCGTCACCAGAGGTCGCGAGTGCGAGAGGCCCGGCCGGCAGGTGGACACGGGGGCACCGCCGGCTCGGCGGCAGAGTCAGGGAAGTGGGGGGAGGGGATAGAGCCCCGTCGGGCTCGTCGACCCGCGGCTCCTGGCGGCTCTGCGGCCGAGTTGGGGAAGGAGGGGGGGAGGGGCAGACTCCCTGACAGCCGGGCGATGCGCGCGCGCCGGCGGCTCGGCGGCACAGGTCGCGAGTGGGGGAGGCCCGGCCGGCAGGTGGACACGCGGGCACCGCCAGCTCGGCGGCAGAGTGAGGAAAGGGGGGGCGGGGCAGACACCTCGACAGCCGGGCGACGCGCGCGCGCTGGCGGCTCGTGACCAGAGGTCGCGAGTGCGACAGGCCCGGCCGGCAGGTGGACCCGCGGGCACCGCCAGCTCGGCGGCAGAGTGAAGGAAGGAGGGGGAGGGGCGGATTCCAAGCCAGGCGGGCGACGCGCGCGCGCTGGCGTCTCGTCACCAGAGATCGCGAGTGCGAGAGGCCCGGCCGGCAGGTGGACACGCGGGCACCGCCGGCTCGGCGGCAGAGTCAGGGAAGTGGGGGGAGGGGATAGAGCCCCGTCGGGCTCGTCGACCCGCGGCTCCTGGCGGCTCTGCGGCCGAGTTGGGGAAGGAGGGGGGGAGGGGCAGACTCCCTGACAGCCGGGCGATGCGCGCGCGCCGGCGGCTCGGCGGCACAGGTCGCGAGTGGGGGAGGCCCGGCCGGCAGGTGGACACGCGGGCACCGCCAGCTCGGCGGCAGAGTGAGGAAAGGGGGGGCGGGGCAGACACCTCGACAGCCGGGCGATGCGCGCGCGCTGGCGGCTCGTCACCAGAGGTCGCGAGTGCGAGAGGCCCGGCCGGCAGGTGGACACGGGGGCACCGCCGGCTCGGCGGCAGAGTCAGGGAAGTGGGGGGAGGGGATAGAGCCCCGTCGGGCTCGTCGACCCGCGGCTCCTGGCGGCTCTGCGGCCGAGTTGGGGAAGGAGGGGGGAGGGGCAGACTCCCTGACAGCCGGGCGATGCGCGCGCGCCGGCGGCTCGGCGGCACAGGTCGCGAGTGGGGGAGGCCCGGCCGGCAGGTGGACACGCGGGCACCGCCAGCTCGGCGGCAGAGTGAGGAAAGGGGGGGCGGGGCAGACACCTCGACAGCCGGGCGACGCGCGCGCGCTGGCGGCTCGTCACCAGAGGTCGGGAGTGCGAGAGGCCAGGCCGGCAGGTGGACACGCGGGCACCCGCAGCTCGTCGGCAGGGTTAGGGAAGGGGGGGAGGGGATAGAGCCCCGTCCGGCTGGTCGACCCGCGGGCACTGCCAGGCGGGCGACGGGCGCGCGCTGGCGGCTGGGCGGGCGAGGTCGCCAGTGGGAGAGGCCCGGCCGGCAGGTGCCCGCGGGCAACGCCAGCTGGGCGGCAGAGTGAGGGGAGGAGCGGGGGAGGGGCAGACAGCCTGACAGCCGGGCGACGGGCGCGCGCTGGCGGCTCGGCGGGCGAGGTCGCGAGTGGGAGAGCCCCGGTCGCAGGTGGCCCCGCGGGCACCCGCAGCTCGTCGACAGAGTTAGGGAAGTGGGGGGAGGGGATAGAGCCCCGTCGGGCTCGTCGACCCGCGGCTCCTGGCGGCTCTGCGGCCGAGTTAGGGAAGGAGGGGGGGAGGGGCAGACTCCCTGACAGCCGGGCGATGCGCGCGCGCCGGCGGCTCGGCGGCACAGGTCGCGAGTGGGGGAGGCCCGGCCGGCAGGTGGACACGCGGGCACCGCCAGCTCGGCGGCAGAGTGAGGAAAGGGGGGGGAGGGGCAGACACCTAGACAGCCGGGCGACGCGCGCGCGCCGGCGGCTCGTGACCAGAGGTCGCGTGTAGGGGAGCAACGGCCGGCAGGTGGACCCGCGGGCACCGCCAGCTCGGCGGCAGAGTGAGGGAAGGAGGGGGAGGGGCGGATTCCAAGCCAGGCGGGCGACGCGCGCGCGCTGGCGTCTCGTCACCAGAGATCGCGAGTGCGAGAGGCCCGGCCGGCAGGTGGACACGCGGGCACCGCCGGCTCGGCGGCAGAGTCAGGGAAGTGGGGGGAGGGGATAGAGCCCCGTCGGGCTCGTCGACCCGCGGCTCCTGGCGGCTCTGCGGCCGAGTTGGGGAAGGAGGGGGGGAGGGGCAGACTCCCTGACAGCCGGGCGATGCGCGCGCGCCGGCGGCTCGGCGGCACAGGTCGCGAGTGGGGGAGGCCCGGCCGGCAGGTGCCCGCGGGCAACGCCAGCTGGGCGGCAGAGTGAGGGGAGGAGCGGGGGAGGGGCAGACAGCCTGACAGCCGGGCGACGGGCGCGCGCTGGCGGCTCGGCGGGCGAGGTCGCGAGTGGGAGAGCCCCGGTCGCAGGTGGACCCGCGGGCACCCGCAGCTCGTCGACAGAGTTAGGGAAGTGGGGGGAGGGGATAGAGCCCCGTCGGGCTCCTCGACCCGCGGCTCCTGGCGGCTCTGCGGCCGAGTTGGGGAAGGAGGGGGGGAGGGGCAGACTCCCTGACAGCCGGGCGATGCGCGCGCGCCGGCGGCTCGGCGGCACAGGTCGCGAGTGGGGGAGGCCCGGCCGGCAGGTGGACACGCGGGCACCGCCAGCTCGGCGGCAGAGTGAGGAAAGGGGGGGCGGGGCAGACACCTCGACAGCCGGGCGACGCGCGCGAGCTGGCGGCTCGTCACCAGAGGTCGCGAGTGCGACAGGCCCGGCCGGCAGGTGGACACGCGGGCACCCGCAGCTCGTCGGCAGGGTTAGGGAAGGGGGGGGAGGGGATAGAGCCCCGTCCGGCTGGTCGACCCGCGGGAACTGCCAGGCGGGCGACGGGCGCGCGCTGGCGGCTGGGCGGGCGAGGTCGCCAGTGGGAGAGGCCCGGCCGGCAGGTGCCCGCGGGCAACGCCAGCTGGGCGGCAGAGTGAGGGGAGGAGCGGGGGAGGGGCAGACAGCCTGACAGCCGGGCGACGGGCGCGCGCTGGCGGCTCGGCGGGCGAGGTCGCGAGTGGGAGAGCCCCGGTCGCAGGTGGCCCCGCGGGCACCCGCAGCTCGTCGACAGAGTTAGGGAAGTGGGGGGAGGGGATAGAGCCCCGTCGGGCTCGTCGACCCGCGGCTCCTGGCGGCTCTGCGGCCGAGTTAGGGAAGGAGGGGGGGAGGGGCAGACTCCCTGACAGCCGGGCGATGCGCGCGCGCCGGCGGCTCGGCGGCACAGGTCGCGAGTGGGGGAGGCCCGGCCGGCAGGTGGACACGCGGGCACCGCCAGCTCGGCGGCAGAGTGAGGAAAGGGGGGGGAGGGGCAGACACCTAGACAGCCGGGCGACGCGCACGCGCCGGCGGCTCGTGACCAGAGGTCGCGTGTATGGGAGCACCGGCCGGCAGGTGGACCCGCGGGCAGCGCCAGCTCGGCGGCAGAGTGAGGGAAGGAGGGGGAGGGGCGGATTCCAAGCCAGGCGGGCGACGCGCGCGCGCTGGCGTCTCGTCACCAGAGATCGCGAGTGCGAGAGGCCCGGCCGGCAGGTGGACACGCGGGCACCGCCGGCTCGGCGGCAGAGTCAGGGAAGTGGGGGGAGGGGATAGAGCCCCGTCGGGCTCGTCGACCCGCGGCTCCTGGCGGCTCTGCGGCCGAGTTGGGGAAGGAGGGGGGGAGGGGCAGACTCCCTGACAGCCGGGCGATGCGCGCGCGCCGGCGGCTCGGCGGCACAGGTCGCGAGTGGGGGAGGCCCGGCCGGCAGGTGGACACGCGGGCACCGCCAGCTCGGCGGCAGAGTGAGGAAAGGGGGGGCGGGGCAGACACCTCGACAGCCGGGCGACGCGCGCGCGCTGGCGGCTCGTCACCAGAGGTCGCGAGTGCGAGAGGCCAGGCCGGCAGGTGGACACGCGGGCACCCGCAGCTCGTCGGCAGGGTTAGGGAAGGGGGGGAGGGGATAGAGCCCCGTCCGGCTGGTCGACCCGCGGGCACTGCCAGGCGGGCGACGGGCGCGCGCTGGCGGCTGGGCGGGCGAGGTCGCCAGTGGGAGAGGCCCGGCCGGCAGGTGCCCGCGGGCAACGCCAGCTGGGCGGCAGAGTGAGGGGAGGAGCGGGGGAGGGGCAGACAGCCTGACAGCCGGGCGACGGGCGCGCGCTGGCGGCTCGGCGGGCGAGGTCGCGAGTGGGAGAGCCCCGGTCGCAGGTGGCCCCGCGGGCACCCGCAGCTCGTCGACAGAGCTAGGGAAGTGGGGGGAGGGGATAGAGCCCCGTCGGGCTCGTCGACCCGCGGCTCCTGGCGGCTCTGCGGCCGAGTTGGGGAAGGAGGGGGGGAGGGGCAGACTCCCTGACAGCCGGGCGATGCGCGCGCGCCGGCGGCTCGGCGGCACAGGTCGCGAGTGGGGGAGGCCCGGCCGGCAGGTGGACACGCGGGCACCGCCAGCTCGGCGGCAGAGTGAGGAAAGGGGGGGCGGGGCAGACACCTCGACAGCCGGGCGATGCGCGCGCGCTGGCGGCTCGTCACCAGAGGTCGCGAGTGCGAGAGGCCCGGCCGGCAGGTGGACACGGGGGCACCGCCGGCTCGGCGGCAGAGTCAGGGAAGTGGGGGGAGGGGATAGAGCCCCGTCGGGCTCGTCGACCCGCGGCTCCTGGCGGCTCTGCGGCCGAGTTGGGGAAGGAGGGGGGGAGGGGCAGACTCCCTGACAGCCGGGCGATGCGCGCGCGCCGGCGGCTCAGCGGCACAGGTCGCGAGTGGGGGAGGCCCGGCCGGCAGGTGGACACGCGGGCACCGCCAGCTCGGCGGCAGAGTGAGGAAAGGGGGGGCGGGGCAGACACCTCGACAGCCGGGCGACGCGCGCGCGCTGGCGGCTCGTCACCAGAGGTCGCGAGTGCGAGAGGCCCGGCCGGCAGGTGGACACGGGGGCACCGCCGGCTCGGCGGCAGAGTCAGGGAAGTGGGGGGAGGGGATAGAGCCCCGTCGGGCTCGTCGACCCGCGGCTCCTGGCGGCTCTGCGGCCGAGTTGGGGAAGGAGGGGGGGAGGGGCAGACTCCCTGACAGCCGGGCGATGCGCGCGCGCCGGCGGCTCGGCGGCACAGGTCGCGAGTGGGGGAGGCCCGGCCGGCAGGTGGACACGCGGGCACCGCCAGCTCGGCGGCAGAGTGAGGAAAGGGGGGGGAGGGGCAGACACCTAGACAGCCGGGCGACGCGCGCGCGCCGGCGGCTCGTGACCAGAGGTCGCGTGTATGGGAGCACCGGCCGGCAGGTGGACCCGCGGGCAGCGCCAGCTCGGCGGCAGAGTGAGGGAAGGAGGGGGAGGGGCGGATTCCAAGCCAGGCGGGCGACGCGCGCGCGCTGGCGTCTCGTCACCAGAGATCGCGAGTGCGAGAGGCCCGGCCGGCAGGTGGACACGCGGGCACCGCCGGCTCGGCGGCAGAGTCAGGGAAGTGGGGGGAGGGGATAGAGCCCCGTCGGGCTCGTCGACCCGCGGCTCCTGGCGGCTCTGCGGCCGAGTTGGGGAAGGAGGGGGGGAGGGGCAGACTCCCTGACAGCCGGGCGATGCGCGCGCGCCGGCGGCTCGGCGGCACAGGTCGCGAGTGGGGGAGGCCCGGCCGGCAGGTGGACACGCGGGCACCGCCAGCTCGGCGGCAGAGTGAGGAAAGGGGGGGCGGGGCAGACACCTCGACAGCCGGGCGACGCGCGCGCGCTGGCGGCTCGTCACCAGAGGTCGCGAGTGCGAGAGGCCAGGCCGGCAGGTGGACACGCGGGCACCCGCAGCTCGTCGGCAGCGTTAGGGAAGGGGGGGAGGGGATAGAGCCCCGTCCGGCTGGTCGACCCGCGGGCACTGCCAGGCGGGCGACGGGCGCGCGCTGGCGGCTGGGCGGGCGAGGTCGCCAGTGGGAGAGGCCCGGCCGGCAGGTGCCCGCGGGCAACGCCAGCTGGGCGGCAGAGTGAGGGGAGGAGCGGGGGAGGGGCCGACAGCCTGACAGCCGGGCGACGGGCGCGCGCTGGCGGCTCGGCGGGCGAGGTCGCGAGTGGGAGAGCCCCGGTCGCAGGTGGCCCCGCGGGCACCCGCAGCTCGTCGACAGAGTTAGGGAAGTGGGGGGAGGGGATAGAGCCCCGTCGGGCTCGTCGACCCGCGGCTCCTGGCGGCTCTGCGGCCGAGTTAGGGAAGGAGGGGGGGAGGGGCAGACTCCCTGACAGCCGGGCGATGCGCGCGCGCCGGCGGCTCGGCGGCACAGGTCGCGAGTGGGGGAGGCCCGGCCGGCAGGTGGACACGCGGGCACCGCCAGCTCGGCGGCAGAGTGAGGAAAGGGGGGGGAGGGGCAGACACCTAGACAGCCGGGCGACGCGCGCGCGCCGGCGGCTCGTGACCAGAGGTCGCGTGTAGGGGAGCACCGGCCGGCAGGTGCACCCGCGGGCACCGCCAGCTCGGCGGCAGAGTGAGGGAAGGAGGGGGAGGGGCGGATTCCAAGCCAGGCGGGCGACGCGCGCGCGCTGGCGTCTCGTCACCAGAGATCGCGAGTGCGAGAGGCCCGGCCGGCAGGTGGACACGCGGGCACCGCCGGCTCGGCGGCAGAGTCAGGGAAGTGGGGGGAGCGGATAGAGCCCCGTCGGGCTCGTCGACCCGCGGCTCCTGGCGGCTCTGCGGCCGAGTTGGGGAAGGAGGGGGGGAGGGGCAGACTCCCTGACAGCCGGGCGATGCGCGCGCGCCGGCGGCTCGGCGGCACAGGTCGCGAGTGGGGGAGGCCCGGCCGGCAGGTGGACACGCGGGCACCGCCAGCTCGGCGGCAGAGTGAGGAAAGGGGGGGCGGGGCAGACACCTCGACAGCCGGGCGACGCGCGCGCGCTGGCGGCTCGTCACCAGAGGTCGGGAGTGCGAGAGGCCAGGCCGGCAGGTGGACACGCGGGCACCCGCAGCTCGTCGGCAGGGTTAGGGAAGGGGGGAAGGGGATAGAGCCCCGTCCGGCTGGTCGACCCGCGGGCACTGCCAGGCGGGCGACGGGCGCGCGCTGGCGGCTGGGCGGGCGCGGTCGCCAGTGGGAGAGGCCCGGCCGGCAGGTGCCCGCGGGCAACGCCAGCTGGGCGGCAGAGTGAGGGGAGGAGCGGGGGAGGGGCAGACAGCCTGACAGCCGGGCGACGGGCGCGCGCTGGCGGCTCGGCGGGCGAGGTCGCGAGTGGGAGAGCCCCGGTCGCAGGTGGCCCCGCGGGCACCCGCAGCTCGTCGACAGAGTTAGGGAAGTGGGGGGAGGGGATAGAGCCCCGTCGGGCTCGTCGACCCGCGGCTCCTGGCGGCTCTGCGGCCGAGTTAGGGAAGGAGGGGGGGAGGGGCAGACTCCCTGACAGCCGGGCGATGCGCGCGCGCCGGCGGCTCGGCGGCACAGGTCGCGAGTGGGGGAGGCCCGGCCGGCAGGTGGACACGCGGGCACCGCCAGCTCGGCGGCAGAGTGAGGAAAGGGGGGGGAGGGGCAGACACCTAGACAGCCGGGCGACGCGCGCGCGCCGGCGGCTCGTGACCAGAGGTCGCGTGTAGGGGAGCACCGGCCGGCAGGTGGACCCGCGGGCACCGCCAGCTCGGCGGCAGAGTGAGGGAAGGAGGGGGAGGGGCGGATTCCAAGCCAGGCGGGCGACGCGCGCGCGCTGGCGTCTCGTCACCAGAGATCGCGAGTGCGAGAGGCCCGGCCGGCAGGTGGACACGCGGGCACCGCCGGCTCGGCGGCAGAGTCAGGGATGTGGGGGGAGGGGATAGAGCCCCGTCGGGCTCGTCGACCCGCGGCTCCTGGCGGCTCTGCGGCCGAGTTGGGGAAGGAGGGGGGGAGGGGCAGACTCCCTGACAGCCGGGCGATGCGCGCGCGCCGGCGGCTCGGCGGCACAGGTCGCGAGTGGGGGAGGCCCGGCCGGCAGGTGGACACGCGGGCACCGCCAGCTCGGCGGCAGAGTGAGGAAAGGGGGGGCGGGGCAGACACCTCGACAGCCGGGCGATGCGCGCGCGCTGGCGGCTCGTCACCAGAGGTCGCGAGTGCGAGAGGCCCGGCCGGCAGGTGGACACGGGGGCACCGCCGGCTCGGCGGCAGAGTCAGGGAAGTGGGGGGAGGGGATAGAGCCCCGTCGGGCTCGTCGACCCGCGGCTCCTGGCGGCTCTGCGGCCGAGTTGGGGAAGGAGGGGGGGAGGGGCAGACTCCCTGACAGCCGGGCGATGCGCGCGCGCCGGCGGCTCGGCGGCACAGGTCGCGAGTGGGGGAGGCCCGGCCGGCAGGTGGACACGCGGGCACCGCCAGCTCGGCGGCAGAGTGAGGAAAGGGGAGGCGGGGCAGACACCTCGACAGCCGGGCGACGCGCGCGCGCTGGCGGCTCGTCACCAGAGGTCGCGAGTGCGAGAGGCCCGGCCGGCAGGTGGACACGGGGGCACCGCCGGCTCGGCGGCAGAGTCAGGGAAGTGGGGGGAGGGGATAGAGCCCCGTCGGGCTCGTCGACCCGCGGCTCCTGGCGGCTCTGCGGCCGAGTTGGGGAAGGAGGGGGGGAGGGGCAGACTCCCTGACAGCCGGGCGATGCGCGCGCGCCGGCGGCTCGGCGGCACAGGTCGCGAGTGGGGGAGGCCCGGCCGGCAGGTGGACACGCGGGCACCGCCAGCTCGGCGGCAGAGTGAGGAAAGGGGGGGCGGGGCAGACACCTCGACAGCCGGGCGACGCGCGCGAGCTGGCGGCTCGTCACCAGAGGTCGCGAGTGCGACAGGCCCGGCCGGCAGGTGGACACGCGGGCACCCGCAGCTCGTCGGCAGGGTTAGGGAAGGGGGGGGAGGGGATAGAGCCCCGTCCGGCTGGTCGACCCGCGGGAACTGCCAGGCGGGCGACGGGCGCGCGCTGGCGGCTGGGCGGGCGAGGTCGCCAGTGGGAGAGGCCCGGCCGGCAGGTGCCCGCGGGCAACGCCAGCTGGGCGGCAGAGTGAGGGGAGGAGCGGGGGAGGGGCAGACAGCCTGACAGCCGGGCGACGGGCGCGCGCTGGCGGCTCGGCGGGCGAGGTCGCGAGTGGGAGAGCCCCGGTCGCAGGTGGCCCCGCGGGCACCCGCAGCTCGTCGACAGAGTTAGGGAAGTGGGGGGAGGGGATAGAGCCCCGTCGGGCTCGTCGACCCGCGGCTCCTGGCGGCTCTGCGGCCGAGTTAGGGAAGGAGGGGGGGAGGGGCAGACTCCCTGACAGCCGGGCGATGCGCGCGCGCCGGCGGCTCGGCGGCACAGGTCGCGAGTGGGGGAGGCCCGGCCGGCAGGTGGACACGCGGGCACCGCCAGCTCGGCGGCAGAGTGAGGAAAGGGGGGGGAGGGGCAGACACCTAGACAGCCGGGCGACGCGCGCGCGCCGGCGGCTCGTGACCAGAGGTCGCGTGTATGGGAGCACCGGCCGGCAGGTGGACCCGCGGGCAGCGCCAGCTCGGCGGCAGAGTGAGGGAAGGAGGGGGAGGGGCGGATTCCAAGCCAGGCGGGCGACGCGCGCGCGCTGGCGTCTCGTCACCAGAGATCGCGAGTGCGAGAGGCCCGGCCGGCAGGTGGACACGCGGGCACCGCCGGCTCGGCGGCAGAGTCAGGGAAGTGGGGGGAGGGGATAGAGCCCCGTCGGGCTCGTCGACCCGCGGCTCCTGGCGGCTCTGCGGCCGAGTTGGGGAAGGAGGGGGGGAGGGGCAGACTCCCTGACAGCCGGGCGATGCGCGCGCGCCGGCGGCTCGGCGGCACAGGTCGCGAGTGGGGGAGGCCCGGCCGGCAGGTGGACACGCGGGCACCGCCAGCTCGGCGGCAGAGTGAGGAAAGGGGGGGCGGGGCAGACACCTCGACAGCCGGGCGACGCGCGCGCGCTGGCGGCTCGTCACCAGAGGTCGCGAGTGCGAGAGGCCAGGCCGGCAGGTGGACACGCGGGCACCCGCAGCTCGTCGGCAGGGTTAGGGAAGGGGGGGAGGGGATAGAGCCCCGTCCGGCTGGTCGACCCGCGGGCACTGCCAGGCGGGCGACGGGCGCGCGCTGGCGGCTGGGCGGGCGAGGTCGCCAGTGGGAGAGGCCCGGCCGGCAGGTGCCCGCGGGCAACGCCAGCTGGGCGGCAGAGTGAGGGGAGGAGCGGGGGAGGGGCAGACAGCCTGACAGCCGGGCGACGGGCGCGCGCTGGCGGCTCGGCGGGCGAGGTCGCGAGTGGGAGAGCCCCGGTCGCAGGTGGACCCGCGGGCACCCGCAGCTCGTCGACAGAGCTAGGGAAGTGGGGGGAGGGGATAGAGCCCCGTCGGGCTCGTCGACCCGCGGCTCCTGGCGGCTCTGCGGCCGAGTTGGGGAAGGAGGGGGGAGGGGCAGACTCCCTGACAGCCGGGCGATGCGCGCGCGCCGGCGGCTCGGCGGCACAGGTCGCGAGTGGGGGAGGCCCGGCCGGCAGGTGGACACGCGGGCACCGCCAGCTCGGCGGCAGAGTGAGGAAAGGGGGGGCGGGGCAGACACCTCGACAGCCGGGCGATGCGCGCGCGCTGGCGGCTCGTCACCAGAGGTCGCGAGTGCGAGAGGCCCGGCCGGCAGGTGGACACGGGGGCACCGCCGGCTCGGCGGCAGAGTCAGGGAAGTGGGGGGAGGGGATAGAGCCCCGTCGGGCTCGTCGACCCGCGGCTCCTGGCGGCTCTGCGGCCGAGTTGGGGAAGGAGGGGGGGAGGGGCAGACTCCCTGACAGCCGGGCGATGCGCGCGCGCCGGCGGCTCAGCGGCACAGGTCGCGAGTGGGGGAGGCCCGGCCGGCAGGTGGACACGCGGGCACCGCCAGCTCGGCGGCAGAGTGAGGAAAGGGGGGGCGGGGCAGACACCTCGACAGCCGGGCGACGCGCGCGCGCTGGCGGCTCGTCACCAGAGGTCGCGAGTGCGAGAGGCCCGGCCGGCAGGTGGACACGGGGGCACCGCCGGCTCGGCGGCAGAGTCAGGGAAGTGGGGGGAGGGGATAGAGCCCCGTCGGGCTCGTCGACCCGCGGCTCCTGGCGGCTCTGCGGCCGAGTTGGGGAAGGAGGGGGGGAGGGGCAGACTCCCTGACAGCCGGGCGATGCGCGCGCGCCGGCGGCTCGGCGGCACAGGTCGCGAGTGGGGGAGGCCCGGCCGGCAGGTGGACACGCGGGCACCGCCAGCTCGGCGGCAGAGTGAGGAAAGGGGGGGGAGGGGCAGACACCTAGACAGCCGGGCGACGCGCGCGCGCCGGCGGCTCGTGACCAGAGGTCGCGTGTATGGGAGCACCGGCCGGCAGGTGGACCCGCGGGCAGCGCCAGCTCGGCGGCAGAGTGAGGGAAGGAGGGGGAGGGGCGGATTCCAAGCCAGGCGGGCGACGCGCGCGCGCTGGCGTCTCGTCACCAGAGATCGCGAGTGCGAGAGGCCCGGCCGGCAGGTGGACACGCGGGCACCGCCGGCTCGGCGGCAGAGTCAGGGAAGTGGGGGGAGGGGATAGAGCCCCGTCGGGCTCGTCGACCCGCGGCTCCTGGCGGCTCTGCGGCCGAGTTGGGGAAGGAGGGGTGGAGGGGCAGACTCCCTGACAGCCGGGCGATGCGCGCGCGCCGGCGGCTCGGCGGCACAGGTCGCGAGTGGGGGAGGCCCGGCCGGCAGGTGGACACGCGGGCACCGCCAGCTCGGCGGCAGAGTGAGGAAAGGGGGGGCGGGGCAGACACCTCGACAGCCGGGCGACGCGCGCGCGCTGGCGGCTCGTCACCAGAGGTCGCGAGTGCGAGAGGCCCGGCCGGCAGGTGGACACGGGGGCACCGCCGGCTCGGCGGCAGAGTCAGGGAAGTGGGGGGAGGGGATAGAGCCCCGTCGGGCTCGTCGACCCGCGGCTCCTGGCGGCTCTGCGGCCGAGTTGGGGAAGGAGGGGGGGAGGGGCAGACTCCCTGACAGCCGGGCGATGCGCGCGCGCCGGCGGCTCGGCGGCACAGGTCGCGAGTGGGGGAGGCCCGGCCGGCAGGTGGACACGCGGGCACCGCCAGCTCGGCGGCAGAGTGAGGAAAGGGGGGGGAGGGGCAGACACCTAGACAGCCGGGCGACGCGCGCGCGCCGGCGGCTCGTGACCAGAGGTCGCGTGTATGGGAGCACCGGCCGGCAGGTGGACCCGCGGGCAGCGCCAGCTCGGCGGCAGAGTGAGGGAAGGAGGGGGAGGGGCGGATTCCAAGCCAGGCGGGCGACGCGCGCGCGCTGGCGTCTCGTCACCAGAGATCGCGAGTGCGAGAGGCCCGGCCGGCAGGTGGACACGCGGGCACCGCCGGCTCGGCGGCAGAGTCAGGGAAGTGGGGGGAGGGGATAGAGCCCCGTCGGGCTCGTCGACCCGCGGCTCCTGGCGGCTCTGCGGCCGAGTTGGGGAAGGAGGGGTGGAGGGGCAGACTCCCTGACAGCCGGGCGATGCGCGCGCGCCGGCGGCTCGGCGGCACAGGTCGCGAGTGGGGGAGGCCCGGCCGGCAGGTGGACACGCGGGCACCGCCAGCTCGGCGGCAGAGTGAGGAAAGGGGGGGCGGGGCAGACACCTCGACAGCCGGGCGACGCGCGCGCGCTGGCGGCTCGTCACCAGAGGTCGCGAGTGCGAGAGGCCAGGCCGGCAGGTGGACACGCGGGCACCCGCAGCTCGTCGGCAGGGTTAGGGAAGGGGGGGAGGGGATAGAGCCCCGTCCGGCTGGTCGACCCGCGGGCACTGCCAGGCGGGCGACGGGCGCGCGCTGGCGGCTGGGCGGGCGAGGTCGCCAGTGGGAGAGGCCCGGCCGGCAGGTGCCCGCGGGCAACGCCAGCTGGGCGGCAGAGTGAGGGGAGGAGCG
Organism: Giraffa tippelskirchi; assembly: GCF_054371585.1. NCBI lineage: Eukaryota > Metazoa > Chordata > Mammalia > Artiodactyla > Giraffidae > Giraffa > Giraffa tippelskirchi. The sequence goes on from NC_137282.1 coordinate 68,956,581, forward strand.
GGGGAGGGGCCGACAGCCTGACAGCCGGGCGACGGGCGCGCGCTGGCGGCTCGGCGGGCGAGGTCGCGAGTGGGAGAGCCCCGGTCGCAGGTGGCCCCGCGGGCACCCGCAGCTCGTCGACAGAGTTAGGGAAGTGGGGGGAGGGGATAGAGCCCCGTCGGGCTCGTCGACCCGCGGCTCCTGGCGGCTCTGCGGCCGAGTTAGGGAAGGAGGGGGGGAGGGGCAGACTCCCTGACAGCCGGGCGATGCGCGCGCGCCGGCGGCTCGGCGGCACAGGTCGCGAGTGGGGGAGGCCCGGCCGGCAGGTGGACACGCGGGCACCGCCAGCTCGGCGGCAGAGTGAGGAAAGGGGGGGGAGGGGCAGACACCTAGACAGCCGGGCGACGCGCGCGCGCCGGCGGCTCGTGACCAGAGGTCGCGTGTAGGGGAGCACCGGCCGGCAGGTGCACCCGCGGGCACCGCCAGCTCGGCGGCAGAGTGAGGGAAGGAGGGGGAGGGGCGGATTCCAAGCCAGGCGGGCGACGCGCGCGCGCTGGCGTCTCGTCACCAGAGATCGCGAGTGCGAGAGGCCCGGCCGGCAGGTGGACACGCGGGCACCGCCGGCTCGGCGGCAGAGTCAGGGAAGTGGGGGGAGGGGATAGAGCCCCGTCGGGCTCGTCGACCCGCGGCTCCTGGCGGCTCTGCGGCCGAGTTGGGGAAGGAGGGGGGGAGGGGCAGACTCCCTGACAGCCGGGCGATGCGCGCGCGCCGGCGGCTCGGCGGCACAGGTCGCGAGTGGGGGAGGCCCGGCCGGCAGGTGGACACGCGGGCACCGCCAGCTCGGCGGCAGAGTGAGGAAAGGGGGGGCGGGGCAGACACCTCGACAGCCGGGCGACGCGCGCGCGCTGGCGGCTCGTCACCAGAGGTCGCGAGTGCGAGAGGCCAGGCCGGCAGGTGGACACGCGGGCACCCGCAGCTCGTCGGCAGGGTTAGGGAAGGGGGGGAGGGGATAGAGCCCCGTCCGGCTGGTCGACCCGCGGGCACTGCCAGGCGGGCGACGGGCGCGCGCTGGCGGCTGGGCGGGCGAGGTCGCCAGTGGGAGAGGCCCGGCCGGCAGGTGCCCGCGGGCAACGCCAGCTGGGCGGCAGAGTGAGGGGAGGAGCGGGGGAGGGGCCGACAGCCTGACAGCCGGGCGACGGGCGCGCGCTGGCGGCTCGGCGGGCGAGGTCGCGAGTGGGAGAGCCCCGGTCGCAGGTGGCCCCGCGGGCACCCGCAGCTCGTCGACAGAGTTAGGGAAGTGGGGGGAGGGGATAGAGCCCCGTCGGGCTCGTCGACCCGCGGCTCCTGGCGGCTCTGCGGCCGAGTTAGGGAAGGAGGGGGGGAGGGGCAGACTCCCTGACAGCCGGGCGATGCGCGCGCGCCGGCGGCTCGGCGGCACAGGTCGCGAGTGGGGGAGGCCCGGCCGGCAGGTGGACACGCGGGCACCGCCAGCTCGGCGGCAGAGTGAGGAAAGGGGGGGGAGGGGCAGACACCTAGACAGCCGGGCGACGCGCGCGCGCCGGCGGCTCGTGACCAGAGGTCGCGTGTAGGGGAGCACCGGCCGGCAGGTGCACCCGCGGGCACCGCCAGCTCGGCGGCAGAGTGAGGGAAGGAGGGGGAGGGGCGGATTCCAAGCCAGGCGGGCGACGCGCGCGCGCTGGCGTCTCGTCACCAGAGATCGCGAGTGCGAGAGGCCCGGCCGGCAGGTGGACACGCGGGCACCGCCGGCTCGGCGGCAGAGTCAGGGAAGTGGGGGGAGGGGATAGAGCCCCGTCGGGCTCGTCGACCCGCGGCTCCTGGCGGCTCTGCGGCCGAGTTGGGGAAGGAGGGGTGGAGGGGCAGACTCCCTGACAGCCGGGCGATGCGCGCGCGCCGGCGGCTCGGCGGCACAGGTCGCGAGTGGGGGAGGCCCGGCCGGCAGGTGGACACGCGGGCACCGCCAGCTCGGCGGCAGAGTGAGGAAAGGGGGGGCGGGGCAGACACCTCGACAGCCGGGCGACGCGCGCGCGCTGGCGGCTCGTCACCAGAGGTCGCGAGTGCGAGAGGCCAGGCCGGCAGGTGGACACGCGGGCACCCGCAGCTCGTCGGCAGGGTTAGGGAAGGGGGGGAGGGGATAGAGCCCCGTCCGGCTGGTCGACCCGCGGGCACTGCCAGGCGGGCGACGGGCGCGCGCTGGCGGCTGGGCGGGCGAGGTCGCCAGTGGGAGAGGCCCGGCCGGCAGGTGCCCGCGGGCAACGCCAGCTGGGCGGCAGAGTGAGGGGAGGAGCGGGGGAGGGGCCGACAGCCTGACAGCCGGGCGACGGGCGCGCGCTGGCGGCTCGGCGGGCGAGGTCGCGAGTGGGAGAGCCCCGGTCGCAGGTGGCCCCGCGGGCACCCGCAGCTCGTCGACAGAGTTAGGGAAGTGGGGGGAGGGGATAGAGCCCCGTCGGGCTCGTCGACCCGCGGCTCCTGGCGGCTCTGCGGCCGAGTTAGGGAAGGAGGGGGGGAGGGGCAGACTCCCTGACAGCCGGGCGATGCGCGCGCGCCGGCGGCTCGGCGGCACAGGTCGCGAGTGGGGGAGGCCCGGCCGGCAGGTGGACACGCGGGCACCGCCAGCTCGGCGGCAGAGTGAGGAAAGGGGGGGGAGGGGCAGACACCTAGACAGCCGGGCGACGCGCGCGCGCCGGCGGCTCGTGACCAGAGGTCGCGTGTAGGGGAGCACCGGCCGGCAGGTGCACCCGCGGGCACCGCCAGCTCGGCGGCAGAGTGAGGGAAGGAGGGGGAGGGGCGGATTCCAAGCCAGGCGGGCGACGCGCGCGCGCTGGCGTCTCGTCACCAGAGATCGCGAGTGCGAGAGGCCCGGCCGGCAGGTGGACACGCGGGCACCGCCGGCTCGGCGGCAGAGTCAGGGAAGTGGGGGGAGGGGATAGAGCCCCGTCGGGCTCGTCGACCCGCGGCTCCTGGCGGCTCTGCGGCCGAGTTGGGGAAGGAGGGGGGGAGGGGCAGACTCCCTGACAGCCGGGCGATGCGCGCGCGCCGGCGGCTCGGCGGCACAGGTCGCGAGTGGGGGAGGCCCGGCCGGCAGGTGGACACGCGGGCACCGCCAGCTCGGCGGCAGAGTGAGGAAAGGGGGGGCGGGGCAGACACCTCGACAGCCGGGCGACGCGCGCGCGCTGGCGGCTCGTCACCAGAGGTCGGGAGTGCGAGAGGCCAGGCCGGCAGGTGGACACGCGGGCACCCGCAGCTCGTCGGCAGGGTTAGGGAAGGGGGGAAGGGGATAGAGCCCCGTCCGGCTGGTCGACCCGCGGGCACTGCCAGGCGGGCGACGGGCGCGCGCTGGCGGCTGGGCGGGCGCGGTCGCCAGTGGGAGAGGCCCGGCCGGCAGGTGCCCGCGGGCAACGCCAGCTGGGCGGCAGAGTGAGG
>NC_137282.1:68972500-69067500 GCF_054371585.1 Giraffa tippelskirchi
CGCGGCGCAGCAGCGGGCACAGCCCCCCCCACCGCGGGGAGGGCCGCTCGCGGGACACGCGCCGAGAAGGCGAAGCGAGAGCGTCCGCTGTGTCCGAAGACCGACGGCCTCCCTGACGCCCCGTGGAGGGGGGCGGGCAGGAGACCGAGAGTCAGGGCCGGAGGCCGCACCCACCCTCCCGCCTTCCTCACCCTCCCCGACGGGCAGGGGGAAAGGCAGGCGAGGGGCCCCGTGGACAGACCGAGAAGACCGCACACGTTCACCAGGAACGCCCGTCCCTCGTCCGGCACGGCTTAGGCCCGGCCCGGGAGAGCACGACCACACCACATCGATCCGTTGAGCCGAGGGGGAGGGGGGGAAGGCACGGTGAGGACAGTCGCCGGAGGGGCCCGCTTTAAGCCTCGCCGGCCGCCTCCCCCCGCCACACCTCACCTCGCCTCGCCTCAGGCGACAGCCGCCGACGACGACCCCAGGAGGAGGAGCTGCCTGACACGGGGCACGGAGCCTACAAGAGCGGGCGTCGTCCCGGCCACCACCGGGCGCCCGCGGCGGGGGTCACACAGGGTAGAAGACCCACGGCGCCTCGCCCCGCCGCCCTCGGGTCACCCAGAGACCGGAGGTGGCGCCACGGGTCGGGTCTGCCAGACACGCCACGCGGGAGCCGGCGCACAGGCCCAGGCCGGCGGCCCAGAGGCCCAGAGCCCCGCGTGCGTCCAGAGGCCCAAAGTCCTCGGCGGCAGACGCCGAGAGAGACCGTGTCGGCACTTACCTGGTGGCAGAAAAGGCCCATTTCGGGCGACAAAATGACAGCGCCCGACAGCGGGGCCCACCCACGACTGGCAGAGAGGGACCTTGGCACCTTGGCACCGCCACCTGTCCCCAGCACTACCCCAGAAACACCAGGCCCGGAGCTGTCGGGGGTCATCTGGTCGACTGGGGGGGGGGGAGGGGGGCGAAGGGGGCGCCCGGTGGGCGAGGTGGGGGCGCAGACGCCAAGGGGGAGGGAGCTGGCCGGGGACGCCCTCCCCCTTCGCCCGCACGGGTAGGTGTACCCGTCCGTCCGAGTCTCCGAGCGGGGGTTTGGCTTCGAGTTGCCAGAGAGAAAAACGAAGAGAGACCCGCCGGCGAGGCGCCTCCCACGAGACGAGCGGGCCCCCACGAGGGACCACGCCCGGGGCCCCAGACCGTCCTGTCCGTGGCACCCAGGACGGCTCGAGCCGGTCCCTGACCTCCTGGCCGTGATTCAGGGAGTTGGGGAGGGGTGAGAAAGCAAACCCTCCGGGGTGGCGAACCCTCCTGAAAGGGCGGGAAAGCAAGAACCTCCTGAAGGGAGACGCAAACCCTTCTGAAAAGGCGAACAGCAAATCCTTTGGAGGGCGGGAGCCAACCCTCCTGAAGGAAGAAAGCAAACCCTCCTGAGGGAGGCCCGGGAGGAGGCCAGACCGCCGAGTCCCAGGCGCTCCAGGGAGGGACGACCCTCTCCCTCCCTGCCCACCGCGGCGGCCCGGCCCAGGTAGGGTCCGGCCGGTCCGTCTCCGCGGCCGGAGGGGCACGGGGAGACGCTGGTCGACCCGGTCAGGCCACCCCAGAGCCCGGCTCTGGAGCGCCGCCGCCGCCGCGACGGCCACCCTCCTCAGAAACCTAGAGAACCAATCTCCGGCGACAGCAGGACGTCCCTAGGCCTCGGCGCCACCGCCACTGTCGCCGCCAGCAGAGCTGGTCTCTGAGAGCTGTGCCTCGGGCCCGGCGGCTGAGTCACAACCCTCCTGAAGGTCGCCGAAGCTCCAGAGGGGAGGGACACTATAAAAGCGGCCGCCAGGTGGCTCCTGACAACCGGCTCCAATGTCCCGAGGACGGGTCGCTGTCGCCGGCCGCCCAAACGCCCGAGCTCGGCCCGGAGCCGCCGCCTCCGAGAGACGCGACGCGACGCGACCCCGGCCGCAGAGGAAGGGAGAGGAGCTGGGAAATAGCTCCCCAGGAGGCTGCCACGAAGGAGACGCGCTCCCCCCCCCCACCCACGCGATGCCAGGCTGGTGGGGGGACATTCCACGGAGACGCCGGCGGGCGGCGGGGCTCGGGGCGGGGACGGCCGAGAGAGGGGCACCAGTGACATCCCGGGCTCCCCCGGGCCCCCTCCCCCGAAGGAGGGAGGGAGGGAGAGAGAGAAGGGAGGGAGGCAGGGAGGGAGGGACCGACCGGCAAAGCGAAACCAGGCAAGCGCTGCTCGGAGAACAAAGCAGGACTTCTCGAAAGCAGACACAGACACAGACACGCAAGCCCAGGAGCAAGAAAGGAAAAGAAGGAGACACTCGGACCCCCAACAAGAGAAAACGAAAGTCAACCTGTGTCGAGACCGTGATCAAGTCCAACGACAACAAACACAAGCATGCGCCGCTGGGTGGGGAAAGTGCACGTGAGGACAGGAGAACATGGATTTCAAAACAACTGGCCACAAACACCGGAAAGGAAAGGCGGCCGGGCGGCCGGGCCGGGCGGTCTGGTCTGGGGTGGGGTGGCAGGGCTGCTGGGGGCGGGGGTCGGTGGCGGGGGGTGGGGGTGGGGGGTGGGGGGTGGAGGAAACGGGAGCACCTAGAAAGAGGAGGAGACTGTCGGCCGTGCTGAGACACGGAAACATCGCACGGCTGGGGACCCGTTCCTCTCGTTTTCCCCGGGGTGTGAAAGAGACTTACTTTGCCTCCCGTCTCCTGGGATTTCATCTCCCCAGCAACAACGGTCAGGCAAGCTGTCGGGTGTGTGTGTGTTGCGGGGGGTTGGGGGGGGTTGGGGAGAAAAAAAGAAGACACCTTTCAAGTGAAAGGAGGGAGCGTGAAGGTCTCTGAACCCTCGGACAGCGGCCTTCCATTTTCCAGACCAGTGACACGTTCTCCCAAGTCGCCCGGTTCCAGAAAACGCTTTTCGGAAACAGAATCCTCGAGGCCCGCGAACTCCTTAGGAATCCTCGGATGAGCTTCCGGGCCAGGCTATACCGTAGGCAGCGCGCTTCCCCTGAAGCCAAAGCCACGGGCTCCAGAGGGCCACGTCCAAGAAGCTGATCTCGTACGGAACCCGGTGTCTTCTTCTCTAGGACACTTCTAGAAGCAGCAAGAGTGCCCGTTTGTGAGAATCGAAGGTGAAGCCGGCACGATGTAAACCCAGCGATGTGTGCGGTCAGAGGCCCATCTAGATTCGAACTCCAGTTCTGGAGGGAGGGGAGCAGTGGGGACAGGAGGGTGGCCTGCGAGTCCGCCGTCCCGTCCCCACTCCTCCTGTGAACATCCGCCCCGCGGAAGGTGTCGAGGAACCTCATGACCTGACCTACGGGGTGAACCGTCGCCAAAGACAAAGAATTCCTCCAGCCAGGCGTTGTCCGCAGCCACGAACCCCTTCCCTCCGTCGCCCGGCCTTTCAGAATGCCACGTGGAACCCTCTCAAGACGAGTGTGGGGCTTGGAGGTATGGGCCCCCGAATTCTCCTCGCCCGGCCCTGCAAGAAACCATTCCGGGCGGGCCTGCCCCACATGAAGACTTTTCGGGCTTTTCGGTGGACCGGGCCTCCCGGGGTGCCCCTGCACCCGGCACCCTGCGACATCCCGAGAGATCCCACGGAGAAACGTCTCCGGCCACTCGCGCGGCATCTGCCTCGCTGGCGAGCGCCCCTCCCAACCTCCCCAGAGATACGTGAGCACGGACGCTTCTTCCCCATCTGGGTCCCCTCACAGGATCTGTGAGTTCCTGCGGTTCCGCACGCCCTCGACTTGGCTGTGGTTCGGGGCTCTGTTCTGTTCCGTGTTTGCTCTCCGGCCCACGTGATCTCTCTGGCTAGGGCACCCAGGAAAAGCGAAAAGAAATCGAGTCCGCGTGAGTACTATTCAGGCATCAAGTGGGGATACCTACCAACGACCTCTAACGTGGATCCACCAAGATGGCGGCCGTGCGGGGTTCAGGAGGATCATTTTGCGCTTTCTGGGGGCGCTATTTGCTCTCAATGATTTCACGTGCCTTTTGGGCATGGCTCACGGAGATGGACGTGAAGCAGCAGGGCAGCCACATCTGGCGTCTCGGCCTAGCTAGGGCGGCTCCACGAGTGACCTCTCGGAACCGGGGCCGAGACCGCCATCCCTCCCCGGGCCCCCCCCCCCCCTCGGTGGCTGGGTATGGGGGGGAGGAGGGGGAGGTTTCGGAGGGGAGACGGGAGATCTGGGCTTGTGGTTGGGGGCGCGCGGGGCCACACGTGTCATGTCGTGATATTCCTGTAACGCTCCAACAAGATACATATTATTCTCTCTTCTGCAGATTTCTATCTGTGTCTGAATGGAAATGTATTAGACTCTTGAAATCTGAGCCTTGACGAGGGGTGCGCCCTGTACGTCTCGGGCTACAGGCAGCATACGGAAACTGAAGATATCAGGAATCACGTATAAAGGTTAAAGTCAAAGAAACGGACCTAGTTCAGTGGCAGACTTAGTCTTCCTCGCTGCAGCCTCAAGGTAAATGCTGGGGGTACCCAGTCTATTCTTGGGAAGATACAGTGTTTCTTTTAACTGTTGCCAGCAACGCAGCTTCTCCTCTACCGGAGTTGAAACTGAGATTTAGTTCTTGCAGCTAGTAGTTCTTTTTCAGAACATCTATCAGGAAGGATCTGAATAGCTTGTCATGTCCCTGAAAATATACTAGAGAACATTTGGTTCAGTTCTCGTACCCAGAGACTGGGGAAATTAAGGTGGCACTAGAAATCGCACCTTTTGGTTATATAGTATCTTTCCTGGAAAACAGGCTGCTCTTAAACTCTAATTGTATCAAACAGTAGCAGGGATGAGAAGTGCATGATCCACAAGTTTCAGTAAAGCTGGCTCTCCCGCTCCTTAACATTATATACATTGTTAACAAAAGTGTAGAATTGGACACTTGATGGCAACAAAGAGGCATCCTGTTTGGCGTTTCTTTGGACTGCAGCCGGGAGAGGAGCAGAGCCGACTTGTTCAGTCCCCGGTCCTGCTACTCCTAGGCCTTTCCTCACACTTGATCTTGGACGCTCTGGGGCAGGTTGTGTCTGCAACAAGCACTCGATTTGTCCGGAAGCACTGAATCCTCTGTTCATCGCCTTTGTTCCCAGGACTGTCTCAGGAGGTGACGACGATTTCCCATGGGGGAATCTGTGTCAGAGGCTTGCCAACCATACTTTTCACGTGGTTCATGCAAAGCTCACCCGTCACCGGTCACCTGTCAACTCACCATCCGTACGAGAGTCAGCACCAACACGCCCGGCAGAGCTGAGCGTCAAGAAGGGGTTGCGTGGAAAGAGATGTGTATGCTTGGTCCTGGTCCTGGTTATAGACAGAAAGTATCAAGGGGGAATAACTCCCAGAATAAGTAGGCCTGCCTGGAATGCGAAATAGTGAGAAGAGGCCTCGCGCTTGGAGGACGGGTCAGAGCTTTAGCCACGGGAGAGTGAAAAGGAAAGGCCCGGGAAAGGGCCGTGGGGCAGGGGACGGTCTGAGCCCAGCACCAGCGGTGAAGGACGAGGAGGCACCTTGAAAGAACGTGCTGTTTCGGAGGTTTGTGGTAAGAGCACACCGGTGCTGCTAAAGATGAGGCTGGTGGAACCCAGATAGTAGAGAGGCGCCAGAAACCGGCCAGGAAGGATGAGAATCCTGTGTGCTGAGGACCGGCACTTCACCAAGCCCACAGCAAAGGGTGCTGTCTAGATTCAAACCCAGTCACTCGCGCAAACGCCACTCAGCCACCTCCTCATCTACAAGGCCGACAGATACTCGGTGCGTGAGGTGCGTGTACAGTCTAGGTGGGCGGCACTCACGTTATCGGGCAACCACACAGCTAATACGTGCTTTGAAAGAACCAACAGTGAGCTGATAGCTTTTTCTGGATCTGCCTATAACCAAAGATACCGCTCGCTGCATACTGTGGATCTCGACTCCTGTCTCACGTCTCCATGAGGCCGTCAGAAAAGTACTGTTCGTGCTACCTCTCAGGCCAGGAATGACACTTAAAGTGTAACGTGCTCACCAAGTCCTCAGAGATTCATGGGTTTGAATCGAGAAATTCCACCTGGTCCTTTCGCTCCCGATCCACTCCTGCTCTCACCACTACTACCACACGGGTCAGACACGAGCGAGTTCAGCTGAATTAGCTTGCACACGTGGGGACGGAGTTAGCTTTCGGCACACGGATATTTAGGAATTCCATGGCAGTATGCCAGGTATTCACAGTATGTATCGGATATTCGCCTAATTTGATAACAAGAGAGCTCAGGCCTCAGGCATAACTTCAGGCAGATTTTCCCTCCAACAGAAACAGCTCAGATGGGCTGGCAGCCCGGGAAAATGAGCAACTGCCACTGACAGACTGAGACACCTATGGGCTCCCTCCGTGGGGAGACCTTCTGCCAAGGCTTCTCCCTCAAGGGCCGTTACCCAGCCTGCGGGCATCAGCTGAGGAGAAGGGGAGGTGGGTGCCCCGGAAAGCAGCCGCGCTCGAGTCAGTCTCCCGGGAGCTCTCGTTCCAGCTCTGGACGCTCACTCCCGGGCCTGGGTTCCCACTCCAGCTTTCAGATGGATCCCGGGCCCTTCTTCAGAGAAGTTCCTCCAGATGAGTCCCCAGCCACCAGTGGGCCTCATTCGACCTTGCGGGACCTCCCTCCCCTTCTGAAGCTAGGTTCCGTCTCTCTCTTCACAAAACTTTAAGTCCAACATAGATTGTTAACAATGACTTGCCATTTCCTTTTGTTCTCACCATTATTCTGACTACTTGCAGTTAATTCCGCTCACCTTTGGATTGCTTACGACACTCCAGGCCACTGAAAAAAAGGGAGTTTCCGTTCTGAGCTCAAAGATCCTCAGGCGGCATTTGGGCCTTACTTTACCTCTGCTGGAGACAGGAAGGTGGCAGGTGACCGGGACCTGCCAAGAGCAGAGCAGAAGCTGTGCCCCCTGAGCAGTGGTGCCTGGCTCTCTCTCATTGGTCGCAGAGGGTCTGCAAGATTCGAGGGGGTTCTTGACGGCCCCACCATGCTGGTGAGCCGTGTCGTCTCATCTCATCGGGAATCTGACCCCTCATCAGCAAGCGTAGCCATGTGCCCTCACCCTGAGTCTCTAAACCCTTCCCAGACCATCACTCGGCCCGCCTTCTCCTCTCAGGCAGAATGAACCTGGGCTTCTCTCCTGGGACAGGTCATTCTGTGTCATGGGATGTCCTCTTTACTCCTGTTGCCGGCAATAGGAGTATTGATGTGCCGCTCATAGGTCAGAGACTCCTCATTCTTATTACCCAGAGGCTTTTCTTCAGTCAGTAAATTTTGTTCCTTTGAAGTTAAAGGGATTGCCTTTGAAGACTATCATTTCTGACCTAGTCGCAAACCGTCTCTTTTGAGGAACTTCCTTAGGGTTCCAGGGATTAAGACAGTTTGCTTCCATTGCAAAGGGCACAGATTCATTCCTCGATTGCAGGATCTAGATCTCCTGTGCCTCACACTCTAGCCAAAAAGGTATATTTTAAATATAAGAGGGCCAAGCATAAACCTACTACTTTCCCTTTCCATTATTATGATAATAATCTAATTCTCTTCAAGGCAACACAAATGCTTCTTACTAACTAGAAGGATCATGTCGCGGAAATTATAAACAGAAAAACAGGGAATTACTTCATGATATCTCACTACATCCGTCTCCGATCCAACGTCCGAAACATCAAGGAAGTCCACGTAAAGTATCATCTTTAAATAGAGCGCTCCACTTTGAGACAATAGAACTAAACTCATTAAAACTAAGTTTTCCAGCATGTGGCTGCTTTGAAATCTTGCATCCAACCGACAATTCTGGAGCATATGATAATTCGGAATTGAGTAATCGATGACACAAACACTCTCCTCGGCAGGGGGACGTTTTGGATCGCCTGAGTTCTAGGTTCTCAATGTTATCAAGCCAGACACAATCTTCACGGTTTTTCATAGATCTTGTAATATCTTTTTTAAAATTTCAACTTTTTTGAGGTACAATTGACATACAAAATTGCAAGAAATTGAAATATAACTGTGGTGATTTCACGTGTTTACGATGTGAAAGGATTCCTCATCCAGTTAATTAATATCACCTCACATATTTCACTTTCTGTTTTTTTTTCTTCCCTCCATCTTTCCTACTTAGATTTTTATCTTCATAAGATTTCATTTATACAAAACATGTCAAAAAGAGTGCCATGTTTTACATTAGATCCTCAGACTCTATTCATCTTATAGCTGAACATTTGTTCCCTTTTACCAACCTCTCCCCATAGCCCTAGTAACCACTTTTCTACTCTCTGGATGAGTTTTACTTTTTCATGGATGCACTATCAGAGCCAGTCCTGAAATTTCCTCCAATTACAATTCTTCTCTCAGAGTCATCAGTCCATTTTGTGTTATCTTTCATGTTTTACAAAATTACTCCTAACCAGCAATGGAGCGGGTGTGGCAGGCAATGAGCCAAGAAGATTTACAGGGTGGCATCCACTTACTGTGGGAACTAACCATGGCATTGATCAGTCTATCAACCTAGAAAGAGATCACTGGACATTGCACAAAAATTTGCTTATTTCTTTGTAGAAGTTTGGCATTAAACTAAACCCTTAGTTTGGGATGGGATGGGATGGGGTGGGGTGGGGTGGGGTGGGGTGGGGGGTGGGGGGTGGAGGAAACGGGAGCACCTAGAAAGAGGAGGAGACTGTCGGCCGTGCTGAGACACGGAAACATCGCACGGCTGGGGACCCGTTCCTCTCGTTTTCCCCGGGGTGTGAAAGAGACTTACTTTGCCTCCCGTCTCCTGGGATTTCATCTCCCCAGCAACAACGGTCAGGCAAGCTGTCGGGTGTGTGTGTGTTGCGGGGGGTTGGGGGGGGTTGGGGAGAAAAAAAGAAGACACCTTTCAAGTGAAAGGAGGGAGCGTGAAGGTCTCTGAACCCTCGGACAGCGGCCTTCCATTTTCCAGACCAGTGACACGTTCTCCCAAGTCGCCCGGTTCCAGAAAACGCTTTTCGGAAACAGAATCCTCGAGGCCCGCGAACTCCTTAGGAATCCTCGGATGAGCTTCCGGGCCAGGCTATACCGTAGGCAGCGCGCTTCCCCTGAAGCCAAAGCCACGGGCTCCAGAGGGCCACGTCCAAGAAGCTGATCTCGTACGGAACCCGGTGTCTTCTTCTCTAGGACACTTCTAGAAGCAGCAAGAGTGCCCGTTTGTGAGAATCGAAGGTGAAGCCGGCACGATGTAAACCCAGCGATGTGTGCGGTCAGAGGCCCATCTAGATTCGAACTCCAGTTCTGGAGGGAGGGGAGCAGTGGGGACAGGAGGGTGGCCTGCGAGTCCGCCGTCCCGTCCCCACTCCTCCTGTGAACATCCGCCCCGCGGAAGGTGTCGAGGAACCTCATGACCTGACCTACGGGGTGAACCGTCGCCAAAGACAAAGAATTCCTCCAGCCAGGCGTTGTCCGCAGCCACGAACCCCTTCCCTCCGTCGCCCGGCCTTTCAGAATGCCACGTGGAACCCTCTCAAGACGAGTGTGGGGCTTGGAGGTATGGGCCCCCGAATTCTCCTCGCCCGGCCCTGCAAGAAACCATTCCGGGCGGGCCTGCCCCACATGAAGACTTTTCGGGCTTTTCGGTGGACCGGGCCTCCCGGGGTGCCCCTGCACCCGGCACCCTGCGACATCCCGAGAGATCCCACGGAGAAACGTCTCCGGCCACTCGCGCGGCATCTGCCTCGCTGGCGAGCGCCCCTCCCAACCTCCCCAGAGATACGTGAGCACGGACGCTTCTTCCCCATCTGGGTCCCCTCACAGGATCTGTGAGTTCCTGCGGTTCCGCACGCCCTCGACTTGGCTGTGGTTCGGGGCTCTGTTCTGTTCCGTGTTTGCTCTCCGGCCCACGTGATCTCTCTGGCTAGGGCACCCAGGAAAAGCGAAAAGAAATCGAGTCCGCGTGAGTACTATTCAGGCATCAAGTGGGGATACCTACCAACGACCTCTAACGTGGATCCACCAAGATGGCGGCCGTGCGGGGTTCAGGAGGATCATTTTGCGCTTTCTGGGGGCGCTATTTGCTCTCAATGATTTCACGTGCCTTTTGGGCATGGCTCACGGAGATGGACGTGAAGCAGCAGGGCAGCCACATCTGGCGTCTCGGCCTAGCTAGGGCGGCTCCACGAGTGACCTCTCGGAACCGGGGCCGAGACCGCCATCCCTCCCCGGGCCCCCCCCCCCCTCGGTGGCTGGGTATGGGGGGGAGGAGGGGGAGGTTTCGGAGGGGAGACGGGAGATCTGGGCTTGTGGTTGGGGGCGCGCGGGGCCACACGTGTCATGTCGTGATATTCCTGTAACGCTCCAACAAGATACATATTATTCTCTCTTCTGCAGATTTCTATCTGTGTCTGAATGGAAATGTATTAGACTCTTGAAATCTGAGCCTTGACGAGGGGTGCGCCCTGTACGTCTCGGGCTACAGGCAGCATACGGAAACTGAAGATATCAGGAATCACGTATAAAGGTTAAAGTCAAAGAAACGGACCTAGTTCAGTGGCAGACTTAGTCTTCCTCGCTGCAGCCTCAAGGTAAATGCTGGGGGTACCCAGTCTATTCTTGGGAAGATACAGTGTTTCTTTTAACTGTTGCCAGCAACGCAGCTTCTCCTCTACCGGAGTTGAAACTGAGATTTAGTTCTTGCAGCTAGTAGTTCTTTTTCAGAACATCTATCAGGAAGGATCTGAATAGCTTGTCATGTCCCTGAAAATATACTAGAGAACATTTGGTTCAGTTCTCGTACCCAGAGACTGGGGAAATTAAGGTGGCACTAGAAATCGCACCTTTTGGTTATATAGTATCTTTCCTGGAAAACAGGCTGCTCTTAAACTCTAATTGTATCAAACAGTAGCAGGGATGAGAAGTGCATGATCCACAAGTTTCAGTAAAGCTGGCTCTCCCGCTCCTTAACATTATATACATTGTTAACAAAAGTGTAGAATTGGACACTTGATGGCAACAAAGAGGCATCCTGTTTGGCGTTTCTTTGGACTGCAGCCGGGAGAGGAGCAGAGCCGACTTGTTCAGTCCCCGGTCCTGCTACTCCTAGGCCTTTCCTCACACTTGATCTTGGACGCTCTGGGGCAGGTTGTGTCTGCAACAAGCACTCGATTTGTCCGGAAGCACTGAATCCTCTGTTCATCGCCTTTGTTCCCAGGACTGTCTCAGGAGGTGACGACGATTTCCCATGGGGGAATCTGTGTCAGAGGCTTGCCAACCATACTTTTCACGTGGTTCATGCAAAGCTCACCCGTCACCGGTCACCTGTCAACTCACCATCCGTACGAGAGTCAGCACCAACACGCCCGGCAGAGCTGAGCGTCAAGAAGGGGTTGCGTGGAAAGAGATGTGTATGCTTGGTCCTGGTCCTGGTTATAGACAGAAAGTATCAAGGGGGAATAACTCCCAGAATAAGTAGGCCTGCCTGGAATGCGAAATAGTGAGAAGAGGCCTCGCGCTTGGAGGACGGGTCAGAGCTTTAGCCACGGGAGAGTGAAAAGGAAAGGCCCGGGAAAGGGCCGTGGGGCAGGGGACGGTCTGAGCCCAGCACCAGCGGTGAAGGACGAGGAGGCACCTTGAAAGAACGTGCTGTTTCGGAGGTTTGTGGTAAGAGCACACCGGTGCTGCTAAAGATGAGGCTGGTGGAACCCAGATAGTAGAGAGGCGCCAGAAACCGGCCAGGAAGGATGAGAATCCTGTGTGCTGAGGACCGGCACTTCACCAAGCCCACAGCAAAGGGTGCTGTCTAGATTCAAACCCAGTCACTCGCGCAAACGCCACTCAGCCACCTCCTCATCTACAAGGCCGACAGATACTCGGTGCGTGAGGTGCGTGTACAGTCTAGGTGGGCGGCACTCACGTTATCGGGCAACCACACAGCTAATACGTGCTTTGAAAGAACCAACAGTGAGCTGATAGCTTTTTCTGGATCTGCCTATAACCAAAGATACCGCTCGCTGCATACTGTGGATCTCGACTCCTGTCTCACGTCTCCATGAGGCCGTCAGAAAAGTACTGTTCGTGCTACCTCTCAGGCCAGGAATGACACTTAAAGTGTAACGTGCTCACCAAGTCCTCAGAGATTCATGGGTTTGAATCGAGAAATTCCACCTGGTCCTTTCGCTCCCGATCCACTCCTGCTCTCACCACTACTACCACACGGGTCAGACACGAGCGAGTTCAGCTGAATTAGCTTGCACACGTGGGGACGGAGTTAGCTTTCGGCACACGGATATTTAGGAATTCCATGGCAGTATGCCAGGTATTCACAGTATGTATCGGATATTCGCCTAATTTGATAACAAGAGAGCTCAGGCCTCAGGCATAACTTCAGGCAGATTTTCCCTCCAACAGAAACAGCTCAGATGGGCTGGCAGCCCGGGAAAATGAGCAACTGCCACTGACAGACTGAGACACCTATGGGCTCCCTCCGTGGGGAGACCTTCTGCCAAGGCTTCTCCCTCAAGGGCCGTTACCCAGCCTGCGGGCATCAGCTGAGGAGAAGGGGAGGTGGGTGCCCCGGAAAGCAGCCGCGCTCGAGTCAGTCTCCCGGGAGCTCTCGTTCCAGCTCTGGACGCTCACTCCCGGGCCTGGGTTCCCACTCCAGCTTTCAGATGGATCCCGGGCCCTTCTTCAGAGAAGTTCCTCCAGATGAGTCCCCAGCCACCAGTGGGCCTCATTCGACCTTGCGGGACCTCCCTCCCCTTCTGAAGCTAGGTTCCGTCTCTCTCTTCACAAAACTTTAAGTCCAACATAGATTGTTAACAATGACTTGCCATTTCCTTTTGTTCTCACCATTATTCTGACTACTTGCAGTTAATTCCGCTCACCTTTGGATTGCTTACGACACTCCAGGCCACTGAAAAAAAGGGAGTTTCCGTTCTGAGCTCAAAGATCCTCAGGCGGCATTTGGGCCTTACTTTACCTCTGCTGGAGACAGGAAGGTGGCAGGTGACCGGGACCTGCCAAGAGCAGAGCAGAAGCTGTGCCCCCTGAGCAGTGGTGCCTGGCTCTCTCTCATTGGTCGCAGAGGGTCTGCAAGATTCGAGGGGGTTCTTGACGGCCCCACCATGCTGGTGAGCCGTGTCGTCTCATCTCATCGGGAATCTGACCCCTCATCAGCAAGCGTAGCCATGTGCCCTCACCCTGAGTCTCTAAACCCTTCCCAGACCATCACTCGGCCCGCCTTCTCCTCTCAGGCAGAATGAACCTGGGCTTCTCTCCTGGGACAGGTCATTCTGTGTCATGGGATGTCCTCTTTACTCCTGTTGCCGGCAATAGGAGTATTGATGTGCCGCTCATAGGTCAGAGACTCCTCATTCTTATTACCCAGAGGCTTTTCTTCAGTCAGTAAATTTTGTTCCTTTGAAGTTAAAGGGATTGCCTTTGAAGACTATCATTTCTGACCTAGTCGCAAACCGTCTCTTTTGAGGAACTTCCTTAGGGTTCCAGGGATTAAGACAGTTTGCTTCCATTGCAAAGGGCACAGATTCATTCCTCGATTGCAGGATCTAGATCTCCTGTGCCTCACACTCTAGCCAAAAAGGTATATTTTAAATATAAGAGGGCCAAGCATAAACCTACTACTTTCCCTTTCCATTATTATGATAATAATCTAATTCTCTTCAAGGCAACACAAATGCTTCTTACTAACTAGAAGGATCATGTCGCGGAAATTATAAACAGAAAAACAGGGAATTACTTCATGATATCTCACTACATCCGTCTCCGATCCAACGTCCGAAACATCAAGGAAGTCCACGTAAAGTATCATCTTTAAATAGAGCGCTCCACTTTGAGACAATAGAACTAAACTCATTAAAACTAAGTTTTCCAGCATGTGGCTGCTTTGAAATCTTGCATCCAACCGACAATTCTGGAGCATATGATAATTCGGAATTGAGTAATCGATGACACAAACACTCTCCTCGGCAGGGGGACGTTTTGGATCGCCTGAGTTCTAGGTTCTCAATGTTATCAAGCCAGACACAATCTTCACGGTTTTTCATAGATCTTGTAATATCTTTTTTAAAATTTCAACTTTTTTGAGGTACAATTGACATACAAAATTGCAAGAAATTGAAATATAACTGTGGTGATTTCACGTGTTTACGATGTGAAAGGATTCCTCATCCAGTTAATTAATATCACCTCACATATTTCACTTTCTGTTTTTTTTTCTTCCCTCCATCTTTCCTACTTAGATTTTTATCTTCATAAGATTTCATTTATACAAAACATGTCAAAAAGAGTGCCATGTTTTACATTAGATCCTCAGACTCTATTCATCTTATAGCTGAACATTTGTTCCCTTTTACCAACCTCTCCCCATAGCCCTAGTAACCACTTTTCTACTCTCTGGATGAGTTTTACTTTTTCATGGATGCACTATCAGAGCCAGTCCTGAAATTTCCTCCAATTACAATTCTTCTCTCAGAGTCATCAGTCCATTTTGTGTTATCTTTCATGTTTTACAAAATTACTCCTAACCAGCAATGGAGCGGGTGTGGCAGGCAATGAGCCAAGAAGATTTACAGGGTGGCATCCACTTACTGTGGGAACTAACCATGGCATTGATCAGTCTATCAACCTAGAAAGAGATCACTGGACATTGCACAAAAATTTGCTTATTTCTTTGTAGAAGTTTGGCATTAAACTAAACCCTTAGTTTGGGATGGGATGGGGTGGGGTGGGGTGGGGTGGGGTGGGGTGGGGGGTGGGGGGTGGAGGAAACGGGAGCACCTAGAAAGAGGAGGAGACTGTCGGCCGTGCTGAGACACGGAAACATCGCACGGCTGGGGACCCGTTCCTCTCGTTTTCCCCGGGGTGTGAAAGAGACTTACTTTGCCTCCCGTCTCCTGGGATTTCATCTCCCCAGCAACAACGGTCAGGCAAGCTGTCGGGTGTGTGTGTGTTGCGGGGGGTTGGGGGGGGTTGGGGAGAAAAAAAGAAGACACCTTTCAAGTGAAAGGAGGGAGCGTGAAGGTCTCTGAACCCTCGGACAGCGGCCTTCCATTTTCCAGACCAGTGACACGTTCTCCCAAGTCGCCCGGTTCCAGAAAACGCTTTTCGGAAACAGAATCCTCGAGGCCCGCGAACTCCTTAGGAATCCTCGGATGAGCTTCCGGGCCAGGCTATACCGTAGGCAGCGCGCTTCCCCTGAAGCCAAAGCCACGGGCTCCAGAGGGCCACGTCCAAGAAGCTGATCTCGTACGGAACCCGGTGTCTTCTTCTCTAGGACACTTCTAGAAGCAGCAAGAGTGCCCGTTTGTGAGAATCGAAGGTGAAGCCGGCACGATGTAAACCCAGCGATGTGTGCGGTCAGAGGCCCATCTAGATTCGAACTCCAGTTCTGGAGGGAGGGGAGCAGTGGGGACAGGAGGGTGGCCTGCGAGTCCGCCGTCCCGTCCCCACTCCTCCTGTGAACATCCGCCCCGCGGAAGGTGTCGAGGAACCTCATGACCTGACCTACGGGGTGAACCGTCGCCAAAGACAAAGAATTCCTCCAGCCAGGCGTTGTCCGCAGCCACGAACCCCTTCCCTCCGTCGCCCGGCCTTTCAGAATGCCACGTGGAACCCTCTCAAGACGAGTGTGGGGCTTGGAGGTATGGGCCCCCGAATTCTCCTCGCCCGGCCCTGCAAGAAACCATTCCGGGCGGGCCTGCCCCACATGAAGACTTTTCGGGCTTTTCGGTGGACCGGGCCTCCCGGGGTGCCCCTGCACCCGGCACCCTGCGACATCCCGAGAGATCCCACGGAGAAACGTCTCCGGCCACTCGCGCGGCATCTGCCTCGCTGGCGAGCGCCCCTCCCAACCTCCCCAGAGATACGTGAGCACGGACGCTTCTTCCCCATCTGGGTCCCCTCACAGGATCTGTGAGTTCCTGCGGTTCCGCACGCCCTCGACTTGGCTGTGGTTCGGGGCTCTGTTCTGTTCCGTGTTTGCTCTCCGGCCCACGTGATCTCTCTGGCTAGGGCACCCAGGAAAAGCGAAAAGAAATCGAGTCCGCGTGAGTACTATTCAGGCATCAAGTGGGGATACCTACCAACGACCTCTAACGTGGATCCACCAAGATGGCGGCCGTGCGGGGTTCAGGAGGATCATTTTGCGCTTTCTGGGGGCGCTATTTGCTCTCAATGATTTCACGTGCCTTTTGGGCATGGCTCACGGAGATGGACGTGAAGCAGCAGGGCAGCCACATCTGGCGTCTCGGCCTAGCTAGGGCGGCTCCACGAGTGACCTCTCGGAACCGGGGCCGAGACCGCCATCCCTCCCCGGGCCCCCCCCCCCCTCGGTGGCTGGGTATGGGGGGGAGGAGGGGGAGGTTTCGGAGGGGAGACGGGAGATCTGGGCTTGTGGTTGGGGGCGCGCGGGGCCACACGTGTCATGTCGTGATATTCCTGTAACGCTCCAACAAGATACATATTATTCTCTCTTCTGCAGATTTCTATCTGTGTCTGAATGGAAATGTATTAGACTCTTGAAATCTGAGCCTTGACGAGGGGTGCGCCCTGTACGTCTCGGGCTACAGGCAGCATACGGAAACTGAAGATATCAGGAATCACGTATAAAGGTTAAAGTCAAAGAAACGGACCTAGTTCAGTGGCAGACTTAGTCTTCCTCGCTGCAGCCTCAAGGTAAATGCTGGGGGTACCCAGTCTATTCTTGGGAAGATACAGTGTTTCTTTTAACTGTTGCCAGCAACGCAGCTTCTCCTCTACCGGAGTTGAAACTGAGATTTAGTTCTTGCAGCTAGTAGTTCTTTTTCAGAACATCTATCAGGAAGGATCTGAATAGCTTGTCATGTCCCTGAAAATATACTAGAGAACATTTGGTTCAGTTCTCGTACCCAGAGACTGGGGAAATTAAGGTGGCACTAGAAATCGCACCTTTTGGTTATATAGTATCTTTCCTGGAAAACAGGCTGCTCTTAAACTCTAATTGTATCAAACAGTAGCAGGGATGAGAAGTGCATGATCCACAAGTTTCAGTAAAGCTGGCTCTCCCGCTCCTTAACATTATATACATTGTTAACAAAAGTGTAGAATTGGACACTTGATGGCAACAAAGAGGCATCCTGTTTGGCGTTTCTTTGGACTGCAGCCGGGAGAGGAGCAGAGCCGACTTGTTCAGTCCCCGGTCCTGCTACTCCTAGGCCTTTCCTCACACTTGATCTTGGACGCTCTGGGGCAGGTTGTGTCTGCAACAAGCACTCGATTTGTCCGGAAGCACTGAATCCTCTGTTCATCGCCTTTGTTCCCAGGACTGTCTCAGGAGGTGACGACGATTTCCCATGGGGGAATCTGTGTCAGAGGCTTGCCAACCATACTTTTCACGTGGTTCATGCAAAGCTCACCCGTCACCGGTCACCTGTCAACTCACCATCCGTACGAGAGTCAGCACCAACACGCCCGGCAGAGCTGAGCGTCAAGAAGGGGTTGCGTGGAAAGAGATGTGTATGCTTGGTCCTGGTCCTGGTTATAGACAGAAAGTATCAAGGGGGAATAACTCCCAGAATAAGTAGGCCTGCCTGGAATGCGAAATAGTGAGAAGAGGCCTCGCGCTTGGAGGACGGGTCAGAGCTTTAGCCACGGGAGAGTGAAAAGGAAAGGCCCGGGAAAGGGCCGTGGGGCAGGGGACGGTCTGAGCCCAGCACCAGCGGTGAAGGACGAGGAGGCACCTTGAAAGAACGTGCTGTTTCGGAGGTTTGTGGTAAGAGCACACCGGTGCTGCTAAAGATGAGGCTGGTGGAACCCAGATAGTAGAGAGGCGCCAGAAACCGGCCAGGAAGGATGAGAATCCTGTGTGCTGAGGACCGGCACTTCACCAAGCCCACAGCAAAGGGTGCTGTCTAGATTCAAACCCAGTCACTCGCGCAAACGCCACTCAGCCACCTCCTCATCTACAAGGCCGACAGATACTCGGTGCGTGAGGTGCGTGTACAGTCTAGGTGGGCGGCACTCACGTTATCGGGCAACCACACAGCTAATACGTGCTTTGAAAGAACCAACAGTGAGCTGATAGCTTTTTCTGGATCTGCCTATAACCAAAGATACCGCTCGCTGCATACTGTGGATCTCGACTCCTGTCTCACGTCTCCATGAGGCCGTCAGAAAAGTACTGTTCGTGCTACCTCTCAGGCCAGGAATGACACTTAAAGTGTAACGTGCTCACCAAGTCCTCAGAGATTCATGGGTTTGAATCGAGAAATTCCACCTGGTCCTTTCGCTCCCGATCCACTCCTGCTCTCACCACTACTACCACACGGGTCAGACACGAGCGAGTTCAGCTGAATTAGCTTGCACACGTGGGGACGGAGTTAGCTTTCGGCATACGGATATTTAGGAATTCCATGGCAGTATGCCAGGTATTCACAGTATGTATCGGATATTCGCCTAATTTGATAACAAGAGAGCTCAGGCCTCAGGCATAACTTCAGGCAGATTTTCCCTCCAACAGAAACAGCTCAGATGGGCTGGCAGCCCGGGAAAATGAGCAACTGCCACTGACAGACTGAGACACCTATGGGCTCCCTCCGTGGGGAGACCTTCTGCCAAGGCTTCTCCCTCAAGGGCCGTTACCCAGCCTGCGGGCATCAGCTGAGGAGAAGGGGAGGTGGGTGCCCCGGAAAGCAGCCGCGCTCGAGTCAGTCTCCCGGGAGCTCTCGTTCCAGCTCTGGACGCTCACTCCCGGGCCTGGGTTCCCACTCCAGCTTTCAGATGGATCCCAGGCCCTTCTTCAGAGAAGTTCCTCCAGATGAGTCCCCAGCCACCAGTGGGCCTCATTCGACCTTGCGGGACCTCCCTCCCCTTCTGAAGCTAGGTTCCGTCTCTCTCTTCACAAAACTTTAAGTCCAACATAGATTGTTAACAATGACTTGCCATTTCCTTTTGTTCTCACCATTATTCTGACTACTTGCAGTTAATTCCGCTCACCTTTGGATTGCTTACGACACTCCAGGCCACTGAAAAAAAGGGAGTTTCCGTTCTGAGCTCAAAGATCCTCAGGCGGCATTTGGGCCTTACTTTACCTCTGCTGGAGACAGGAAGGTGGCAGGTGACCGGGACCTGCCAAGAGCAGAGCAGAAGCTGTGCCCCCTGAGCAGTGGTGCCTGGCTCTCTCTCATTGGTCGCAGAGGGTCTGCAAGATTCGAGGGGGTTCTTGACGGCCCCACCATGCTGGTGAGCCGTGTCGTCTCATCTCATCGGGAATCTGACCCCTCATCAGCAAGCGTAGCCATGTGCCCTCACCCTGAGTCTCTAAACCCTTCCCAGACCATCACTCGGCCCGCCTTCTCCTCTCAGGCAGAATGAACCTGGGCTTCTCTCCTGGGACAGGTCATTCTGTGTCATGGGATGTCCTCTTTACTCCTGTTGCCGGCAATAGGAGTATTGATGTGCCGCTCATAGGTCAGAGACTCCTCATTCTTATTACCCAGAGGCTTTTCTTCAGTCAGTAAATTTTGTTCCTTTGAAGTTAAAGGGATTGCCTTTGAAGACTATCATTTCTGACCTAGTCGCAAACCGTCTCTTTTGAGGAACTTCCTTAGGGTTCCAGGGATTAAGACAGTTTGCTTCCATTGCAAAGGGCACAGATTCATTCCTCGATTGCAGGATCTAGATCTCCTGTGCCTCACACTCTAGCCAAAAAGGTATATTTTAAATATAAGAGGGCCAAGCATAAACCTACTACTTTCCCTTTCCATTATTATGATAATAATCTAATTCTCTTCAAGGCAACACAAATGCTTCTTACTAACTAGAAGGATCATGTCGCGGAAATTATAAACAGAAAAACAGGGAATTACTTCATGATATCTCACTACATCCGTCTCCGATCCAACGTCCGAAACATCAAGGAAGTCCACGTAAAGTATCATCTTTAAATAGAGCGCTCCACTTTGAGACAATAGAACTAAACTCATTAAAACTAAGTTTTCCAGCATGTGGCTGCTTTGAAATCTTGCATCCAACCGACAATTCTGGAGCATATGATAATTCGGAATTGAGTAATCGATGACACAAACACTCTCCTCGGCAGGGGGACGTTTTGGATCGCCTGAGTTCTAGGTTCTCAATGTTATCAAGCCAGACACAATCTTCACGGTTTTTCATAGATCTTGTAATATCTTTTTTAAAATTTCAACTTTTTTGAGGTACAATTGACATACAAAATTGCAAGAAATTGAAATATAACTGTGGTGATTTCACGTGTTTACGATGTGAAAGGATTCCTCATCCAGTTAATTAATATCACCTCACATATTTCACTTTCTGTTTTTTTTTCTTCCCTCCATCTTTCCTACTTAGATTTTTATCTTCATAAGATTTCATTTATACAAAACATGTCAAAAAGAGTGCCATGTTTTACATTAGATCCTCAGACTCTATTCATCTTATAGCTGAACATTTGTTCCCTTTTACCAACCTCTCCCCATAGCCCTAGTAACCACTTTTCTACTCTCTGGATGAGTTTTACTTTTTCATGGATGCACTATCAGAGCCAGTCCTGAAATTTCCTCCAATTACAATTCTTCTCTCAGAGTCATCAGTCCATTTTGTGTTATCTTTCATGTTTTACAAAATTACTCCTAACCAGCAATGGAGCGGGTGTGGCAGGCAATGAGCCAAGAAGATTTACAGGGTGGCATCCACTTACTGTGGGAACTAACCATGGCATTGATCAGTCTATCAACCTAGAAAGAGATCACTGGACATTGCACAAAAATTTGCTTATTTCTTTGTAGAAGTTTGGCATTAAACTAAACCCTTAGTTTGGGATGGGATGGGGTGGGGTGGGGTGGGGTGGGGTGGGGTGGGGGGTGGGGGGTGGAGGAAACGGGAGCACCTAGAAAGAGGAGGAGACTGTCGGCCGTGCTGAGACACGGAAACATCGCACGGCTGGGGACCCGTTCCTCTCGTTTTCCCCGGGGTGTGAAAGAGACTTACTTTGCCTCCCGTCTCCTGGGATTTCATCTCCCCAGCAACAACGGTCAGGCAAGCTGTCGGGTGTGTGTGTGTTGCGGGGGGTTGGGGGGGGTTGGGGAGAAAAAAAGAAGACACCTTTCAAGTGAAAGGAGGGAGCGTGAAGGTCTCTGAACCCTCGGACAGCGGCCTTCCATTTTCCAGACCAGTGACACGTTCTCCCAAGTCGCCCGGTTCCAGAAAACGCTTTTCGGAAACAGAATCCTCGAGGCCCGCGAACTCCTTAGGAATCCTCGGATGAGCTTCCGGGCCAGGCTATACCGTAGGCAGCGCGCTTCCCCTGAAGCCAAAGCCACGGGCTCCAGAGGGCCACGTCCAAGAAGCTGATCTCGTACGGAACCCGGTGTCTTCTTCTCTAGGACACTTCTAGAAGCAGCAAGAGTGCCCGTTTGTGAGAATCGAAGGTGAAGCCGGCACGATGTAAACCCAGCGATGTGTGCGGTCAGAGGCCCATCTAGATTCGAACTCCAGTTCTGGAGGGAGGGGAGCAGTGGGGACAGGAGGGTGGCCTGCGAGTCCGCCGTCCCGTCCCCACTCCTCCTGTGAACATCCGCCCCGCGGAAGGTGTCGAGGAACCTCATGACCTGACCTACGGGGTGAACCGTCGCCAAAGACAAAGAATTCCTCCAGCCAGGCGTTGTCCGCAGCCCCGAACCCCTTCCCTCCGTCGCCCGGCCTTTCAGAATGCCACGTGGAACCCTCTCAAGACGAGTGTGGGGCTTGGAGGTATGGGCCCCCGAATTCTCCTCGCCCGGCCCTGCAAGAAACCATTCCGGGCGGGCCTGCCCCACATGAAGACTTTTCGGGCTTTTCGGTGGACCGGGCCTCCCGGGGTGCCCCTGCACCCGGCACCCTGCGACATCCCGAGAGATCCCACGGAGAAACGTCTCCGGCCACTCGCGCGGCATCTGCCTCGCTGGCGAGCGCCCCTCCCAACCTCCCCAGAGATACGTGAGCACGGACGCTTCTTCCCCATCTGGGTCCCCTCACAGGATCTGTGAGTTCCTGCGGTTCCGCACGCCCTCGACTTGGCTGTGGTTCGGGGCTCTGTTCTGTTCCGTGTTTGCTCTCCGGCCCACGTGATCTCTCTGGCTAGGGCACCCAGGAAAAGCGAAAAGAAATCGAGTCCGCGTGAGTACTATTCAGGCATCAAGTGGGGATACCTACCAACGACCTCTAACGTGGATCCACCAAGATGGCGGCCGTGCGGGGTTCAGGAGGATCATTTTGCGCTTTCTGGGGGCGCTATTTGCTCTCAATGATTTCACGTGCCTTTTGGGCATGGCTCACGGAGATGGACGTGAAGCAGCAGGGCAGCCACATCTGGCGTCTCGGCCTAGCTAGGGCGGCTCCACGAGTGACCTCTCGGAACCGGGGCCGAGACCGCCATCCCTCCCCGGGCCCCCCCCCCCCCTCGGTGGCTGGGTATGGGGGGGAGGAGGGGGAGGTTTCGGAGGGGAGACGGGAGATCTGGGCTTGTGGTTGGGGGCGCGCGGGGCCACACGTGTCATGTCGTGATATTCCTGTAACGCTCCAACAAGATACATATTATTCTCTCTTCTGCAGATTTCTATCTGTGTCTGAATGGAAATGTATTAGACTCTTGAAATCTGAGCCTTGACGAGGGGTGCGCCCTGTACGTCTCGGGCTACAGGCAGCATACGGAAACTGAAGATATCAGGAATCACGTATAAAGGTTAAAGTCAAAGAAACGGACCTAGTTCAGTGGCAGACTTAGTCTTCCTCGCTGCAGCCTCAAGGTAAATGCTGGGGGTACCCAGTCTATTCTTGGGAAGATACAGTGTTTCTTTTAACTGTTGCCAGCAACGCAGCTTCTCCTCTACCGGAGTTGAAACTGAGATTTAGTTCTTGCAGCTAGTAGTTCTTTTTCAGAACATCTATCAGGAAGGATCTGAATAGCTTGTCATGTCCCTGAAAATATACTAGAGAACATTTGGTTCAGTTCTCGTACCCAGAGACTGGGGAAATTAAGGTGGCACTAGAAATCGCACCTTTTGGTTATATAGTATCTTTCCTGGAAAACAGGCTGCTCTTAAACTCTAATTGTATCAAACAGTAGCAGGGATGAGAAGTGCATGATCCACAAGTTTCAGTAAAGCTGGCTCTCCCGCTCCTTAACATTATATACATTGTTAACAAAAGTGTAGAATTGGACACTTGATGGCAACAAAGAGGCATCCTGTTTGGCGTTTCTTTGGACTGCAGCCGGGAGAGGAGCAGAGCCGACTTGTTCAGTCCCCGGTCCTGCTACTCCTAGGCCT
Source organism: Giraffa tippelskirchi (assembly GCF_054371585.1). Classification (NCBI taxonomy): domain Eukaryota; kingdom Metazoa; phylum Chordata; class Mammalia; order Artiodactyla; family Giraffidae; genus Giraffa; species Giraffa tippelskirchi. The sequence continues at coordinate 68,995,828 of NC_137282.1, forward strand.
TTCCTCACACTTGATCTTGGACGCTCTGGGGCAGGTTGTGTCTGCAACAAGCACTCGATTTGTCCGGAAGCACTGAATCCTCTGTTCATCGCCTTTGTTCCCAGGACTGTCTCAGGAGGTGACGACGATTTCCCATGGGGGAATCTGTGTCAGAGGCTTGCCAACCATACTTTTCACGTGGTTCATGCAAAGCTCACCCGTCACCGGTCACCTGTCAACTCACCATCCGTACGAGAGTCAGCACCAACACGCCCGGCAGAGCTGAGCGTCAAGAAGGGGTTGCGTGGAAAGAGATGTGTATGCTTGGTCCTGGTCCTGGTTATAGACAGAAAGTATCAAGGGGGAATAACTCCCAGAATAAGTAGGCCTGCCTGGAATGCGAAATAGTGAGAAGAGGCCTCGCGCTTGGAGGACGGGTCAGAGCTTTAGCCACGGGAGAGTGAAAAGGAAAGGCCCGGGAAAGGGCCGTGGGGCAGGGGACGGTCTGAGCCCAGCACCAGCGGTGAAGGACGAGGAGGCACCTTGAAAGAACGTGCTGTTTCGGAGGTTTGTGGTAAGAGCACACCGGTGCTGCTAAAGATGAGGCTGGTGGAACCCAGATAGTAGAGAGGCGCCAGAAACCGGCCAGGAAGGATGAGAATCCTGTGTGCTGAGGACCGGCACTTCACCAAGCCCACAGCAAAGGGTGCTGTCTAGATTCAAACCCAGTCACTCGCGCAAACGCCACTCAGCCACCTCCTCATCTACAAGGCCGACAGATACTCGGTGCGTGAGGTGCGTGTACAGTCTAGGTGGGCGGCACTCACGTTATCGGGCAACCACACAGCTAATACGTGCTTTGAAAGAACCAACAGTGAGCTGATAGCTTTTTCTGGATCTGCCTATAACCAAAGATACCGCTCGCTGCATACTGTGGATCTCGACTCCTGTCTCACGTCTCCATGAGGCCGTCAGAAAAGTACTGTTCGTGCTACCTCTCAGGCCAGGAATGACACTTAAAGTGTAACGTGCTCACCAAGTCCTCAGAGATTCATGGGTTTGAATCGAGAAATTCCACCTGGTCCTTTCGCTCCCGATCCACTCCTGCTCTCACCACTACTACCACACGGGTCAGACACGAGCGAGTTCAGCTGAATTAGCTTGCACACGTGGGGACGGAGTTAGCTTTCGGCACACGGATATTTAGGAATTCCATGGCAGTATGCCAGGTATTCACAGTATGTATCGGATATTCGCCTAATTTGATAACAAGAGAGCTCAGGCCTCAGGCATAACTTCAGGCAGATTTTCCCTCCAACAGAAACAGCTCAGATGGGCTGGCAGCCCGGGAAAATGAGCAACTGCCACTGACAGACTGAGACACCTATGGGCTCCCTCCGTGGGGAGACCTTCTGCCAAGGCTTCTCCCTCAAGGGCCGTTACCCAGCCTGCGGGCATCAGCTGAGGAGAAGGGGAGGTGGGTGCCCCGGAAAGCAGCCGCGCTCGAGTCAGTCTCCCGGGAGCTCTCGTTCCAGCTCTGGACGCTCACTCCCGGGCCTGGGTTCCCACTCCAGCTTTCAGATGGATCCCGGGCCCTTCTTCAGAGAAGTTCCTCCAGATGAGTCCCCAGCCACCAGTGGGCCTCATTCGACCTTGCGGGACCTCCCTCCCCTTCTGAAGCTAGGTTCCGTCTCTCTCTTCACAAAACTTTAAGTCCAACATAGATTGTTAACAATGACTTGCCATTTCCTTTTGTTCTCACCATTATTCTGACTACTTGCAGTTAATTCCGCTCACCTTTGGATTGCTTACGACACTCCAGGCCACTGAAAAAAAGGGAGTTTCCGTTCTGAGCTCAAAGATCCTCAGGCGGCATTTGGGCCTTACTTTACCTCTGCTGGAGACAGGAAGGTGGCAGGTGACCGGGACCTGCCAAGAGCAGAGCAGAAGCTGTGCCCCCTGAGCAGTGGTGCCTGGCTCTCTCTCATTGGTCGCAGAGGGTCTGCAAGATTCGAGGGGGTTCTTGACGGCCCCACCATGCTGGTGAGCCGTGTCGTCTCATCTCATCGGGAATCTGACCCCTCATCAGCAAGCGTAGCCATGTGCCCTCACCCTGAGTCTCTAAACCCTTCCCAGACCATCACTCGGCCCGCCTTCTCCTCTCAGGCAGAATGAACCTGGGCTTCTCTCCTGGGACAGGTCATTCTGTGTCATGGGATGTCCTCTTTACTCCTGTTGCCGGCAATAGGAGTATTGATGTGCCGCTCATAGGTCAGAGACTCCTCATTCTTATTACCCAGAGGCTTTTCTTCAGTCAGTAAATTTTGTTCCTTTGAAGTTAAAGGGATTGCCTTTGAAGACTATCATTTCTGACCTAGTCGCAAACCGTCTCTTTTGAGGAACTTCCTTAGGGTTCCAGGGATTAAGACAGTTTGCTTCCATTGCAAAGGGCACAGATTCATTCCTCGATTGCAGGATCTAGATCTCCTGTGCCTCACACTCTAGCCAAAAAGGTATATTTTAAATATAAGAGGGCCAAGCATAAACCTACTACTTTCCCTTTCCATTATTATGATAATAATCTAATTCTCTTCAAGGCAACACAAATGCTTCTTACTAACTAGAAGGATCATGTCGCGGAAATTATAAACAGAAAAACAGGGAATTACTTCATGATATCTCACTACATCCGTCTCCGATCCAACGTCCGAAACATCAAGGAAGTCCACGTAAAGTATCATCTTTAAATAGAGCGCTCCACTTTGAGACAATAGAACTAAACTCATTAAAACTAAGTTTTCCAGCATGTGGCTGCTTTGAAATCTTGCATCCAACCGACAATTCTGGAGCATATGATAATTCGGAATTGAGTAATCGATGACACAAACACTCTCCTCGGCAGGGGGACGTTTTGGATCGCCTGAGTTCTAGGTTCTCAATGTTATCAAGCCAGACACAATCTTCACGGTTTTTCATAGATCTTGTAATATCTTTTTTAAAATTTCAACTTTTTTGAGGTACAATTGACATACAAAATTGCAAGAAATTGAAATATAACTGTGGTGATTTCACGTGTTTACGATGTGAAAGGATTCCTCATCCAGTTAATTAATATCACCTCACATATTTCACTTTCTGTTTTTTTTTCTTCCCTCCATCTTTCCTACTTAGATTTTTATCTTCATAAGATTTCATTTATACAAAACATGTCAAAAAGAGTGCCATGTTTTACATTAGATCCTCAGACTCTATTCATCTTATAGCTGAACATTTGTTCCCTTTTACCAACCTCTCCCCATAGCCCTAGTAACCACTTTTCTACTCTCTGGATGAGTTTTACTTTTTCATGGATGCACTATCAGAGCCAGTCCTGAAATTTCCTCCAATTACAATTCTTCTCTCAGAGTCATCAGTCCATTTTGTGTTATCTTTCATGTTTTACAAAATTACTCCTAACCAGCAATGGAGCGGGTGTGGCAGGCAATGAGCCAAGAAGATTTACAGGGTGGCATCCACTTACTGTGGGAACTAACCATGGCATTGATCAGTCTATCAACCTAGAAAGAGATCACTGGACATTGCACAAAAATTTGCTTATTTCTTTGTAGAAGTTTGGCATTAAACTAAACCCTTAGTTTGGGATGGGATGGGGTGGGGTGGGGTGGGGTGGGGTGGGGTGGGGGGTGGGGGGTGGAGGAAACGGGAGCACCTAGAAAGAGGAGGAGACTGTCGGCCGTGCTGAGACACGGAAACATCGCACGGCTGGGGACCCGTTCCTCTCGTTTTCCCCGGGGTGTGAAAGAGACTTACTTTGCCTCCCGTCTCCTGGGATTTCATCTCCCCAGCAACAACGGTCAGGCAAGCTGTCGGGTGTGTGTGTGTTGCGGGGGGTTGGGGGGGGTTGGGGAGAAAAAAAGAAGACACCTTTCAAGTGAAAGGAGGGAGCGTGAAGGTCTCTGAACCCTCGGACAGCGGCCTTCCATTTTCCAGACCAGTGACACGTTCTCCCAAGTCGCCCGGTTCCAGAAAACGCTTTTCGGAAACAGAATCCTCGAGGCCCGCGAACTCCTTAGGAATCCTCGGATGAGCTTCCGGGCCAGGCTATACCGTAGGCAGCGCGCTTCCCCTGAAGCCAAAGCCACGGGCTCCAGAGGGCCACGTCCAAGAAGCTGATCTCGTACGGAACCCGGTGTCTTCTTCTCTAGGACACTTCTAGAAGCAGCAAGAGTGCCCGTTTGTGAGAATCGAAGGTGAAGCCGGCACGATGTAAACCCAGCGATGTGTGCGGTCAGAGGCCCATCTAGATTCGAACTCCAGTTCTGGAGGGAGGGGAGCAGTGGGGACAGGAGGGTGGCCTGCGAGTCCGCCGTCCCGTCCCCACTCCTCCTGTGAACATCCGCCCCGCGGAAGGTGTCGAGGAACCTCATGACCTGACCTACGGGGTGAACCGTCGCCAAAGACAAAGAATTCCTCCAGCCAGGCGTTGTCCGCAGCCCCGAACCCCTTCCCTCCGTCGCCCGGCCTTTCAGAATGCCACGTGGAACCCTCTCAAGACGAGTGTGGGGCTTGGAGGTATGGGCCCCCGAATTCTCCTCGCCCGGCCCTGCAAGAAACCATTCCGGGCGGGCCTGCCCCACATGAAGACTTTTCGGGCTTTTCGGTGGACCGGGCCTCCCGGGGTGCCCCTGCACCCGGCACCCTGCGACATCCCGAGAGATCCCACGGAGAAACGTCTCCGGCCACTCGCGCGGCATCTGCCTCGCTGGCGAGCGCCCCTCCCAACCTCCCCAGAGATACGTGAGCACGGACGCTTCTTCCCCATCTGGGTCCCCTCACAGGATCTGTGAGTTCCTGCGGTTCCGCACGCCCTCGACTTGGCTGTGGTTCGGGGCTCTGTTCTGTTCCGTGTTTGCTCTCCGGCCCACGTGATCTCTCTGGCTAGGGCACCCAGGAAAAGCGAAAAGAAATCGAGTCCGCGTGAGTACTATTCAGGCATCAAGTGGGGATACCTACCAACGACCTCTAACGTGGATCCACCAAGATGGCGGCCGTGCGGGGTTCAGGAGGATCATTTTGCGCTTTCTGGGGGCGCTATTTGCTCTCAATGATTTCACGTGCCTTTTGGGCATGGCTCACGGAGATGGACGTGAAGCAGCAGGGCAGCCACATCTGGCGTCTCGGCCTAGCTAGGGCGGCTCCACGAGTGACCTCTCGGAACCGGGGCCGAGACCGCCATCCCTCCCCGGGCCCCCCCCCCCCCTCGGTGGCTGGGTATGGGGGGGAGGAGGGGGAGGTTTCGGAGGGGAGACGGGAGATCTGGGCTTGTGGTTGGGGGCGCGCGGGGCCACACGTGTCATGTCGTGATATTCCTGTAACGCTCCAACAAGATACATATTATTCTCTCTTCTGCAGATTTCTATCTGTGTCTGAATGGAAATGTATTAGACTCTTGAAATCTGAGCCTTGACGAGGGGTGCGCCCTGTACGTCTCGGGCTACAGGCAGCATACGGAAACTGAAGATATCAGGAATCACGTATAAAGGTTAAAGTCAAAGAAACGGACCTAGTTCAGTGGCAGACTTAGTCTTCCTCGCTGCAGCCTCAAGGTAAATGCTGGGGGTACCCAGTCTATTCTTGGGAAGATACAGTGTTTCTTTTAACTGTTGCCAGCAACGCAGCTTCTCCTCTACCGGAGTTGAAACTGAGATTTAGTTCTTGCAGCTAGTAGTTCTTTTTCAGAACATCTATCAGGAAGGATCTGAATAGCTTGTCATGTCCCTGAAAATATACTAGAGAACATTTGGTTCAGTTCTCGTACCCAGAGACTGGGGAAATTAAGGTGGCACTAGAAATCGCACCTTTTGGTTATATAGTATCTTTCCTGGAAAACAGGCTGCTCTTAAACTCTAATTGTATCAAACAGTAGCAGGGATGAGAAGTGCATGATCCACAAGTTTCAGTAAAGCTGGCTCTCCCGCTCCTTAACATTATATACATTGTTAACAAAAGTGTAGAATTGGACACTTGATGGCAACAAAGAGGCATCCTGTTTGGCGTTTCTTTGGACTGCAGCCGGGAGAGGAGCAGAGCCGACTTGTTCAGTCCCCGGTCCTGCTACTCCTAGGCCTTTCCTCACACTTGATCTTGGACGCTCTGGGGCAGGTTGTGTCTGCAACAAGCACTCGATTTGTCCGGAAGCACTGAATCCTCTGTTCATCGCCTTTGTTCCCAGGACTGTCTCAGGAGGTGACGACGATTTCCCATGGGGGAATCTGTGTCAGAGGCTTGCCAACCATACTTTTCACGTGGTTCATGCAAAGCTCACCCGTCACCGGTCACCTGTCAACTCACCATCCGTACGAGAGTCAGCACCAACACGCCCGGCAGAGCTGAGCGTCAAGAAGGGGTTGCGTGGAAAGAGATGTGTATGCTTGGTCCTGGTCCTGGTTATAGACAGAAAGTATCAAGGGGGAATAACTCCCAGAATAAGTAGGCCTGCCTGGAATGCGAAATAGTGAGAAGAGGCCTCGCGCTTGGAGGACGGGTCAGAGCTTTAGCCACGGGAGAGTGAAAAGGAAAGGCCCGGGAAAGGGCCGTGGGGCAGGGGACGGTCTGAGCCCAGCACCAGCGGTGAAGGACGAGGAGGCACCTTGAAAGAACGTGCTGTTTCGGAGGTTTGTGGTAAGAGCACACCGGTGCTGCTAAAGATGAGGCTGGTGGAACCCAGATAGTAGAGAGGCGCCAGAAACCGGCCAGGAAGGATGAGAATCCTGTGTGCTGAGGACCGGCACTTCACCAAGCCCACAGCAAAGGGTGCTGTCTAGATTCAAACCCAGTCACTCGCGCAAACGCCACTCAGCCACCTCCTCATCTACAAGGCCGACAGATACTCGGTGCGTGAGGTGCGTGTACAGTCTAGGTGGGCGGCACTCACGTTATCGGGCAACCACACAGCTAATACGTGCTTTGAAAGAACCAACAGTGAGCTGATAGCTTTTTCTGGATCTGCCTATAACCAAAGATACCGCTCGCTGCATACTGTGGATCTCGACTCCTGTCTCACGTCTCCATGAGGCCGTCAGAAAAGTACTGTTCGTGCTACCTCTCAGGCCAGGAATGACACTTAAAGTGTAACGTGCTCACCAAGTCCTCAGAGATTCATGGGTTTGAATCGAGAAATTCCACCTGGTCCTTTCGCTCCCGATCCACTCCTGCTCTCACCACTACTACCACACGGGTCAGACACGAGCGAGTTCAGCTGAATTAGCTTGCACACGTGGGGACGGAGTTAGCTTTCGGCACACGGATATTTAGGAATTCCATGGCAGTATGCCAGGTATTCACAGTATGTATCGGATATTCGCCTAATTTGATAACAAGAGAGCTCAGGCCTCAGGCATAACTTCAGGCAGATTTTCCCTCCAACAGAAACAGCTCAGATGGGCTGGCAGCCCGGGAAAATGAGCAACTGCCACTGACAGACTGAGACACCTATGGGCTCCCTCCGTGGGGAGACCTTCTGCCAAGGCTTCTCCCTCAAGGGCCGTTACCCAGCCTGCGGGCATCAGCTGAGGAGAAGGGGAGGTGGGTGCCCCGGAAAGCAGCCGCGCTCGAGTCAGTCTCCCGGGAGCTCTCGTTCCAGCTCTGGACGCTCACTCCCGGGCCTGGGTTCCCACTCCAGCTTTCAGATGGATCCCGGGCCCTTCTTCAGAGAAGTTCCTCCAGATGAGTCCCCAGCCACCAGTGGGCCTCATTCGACCTTGCGGGACCTCCCTCCCCTTCTGAAGCTAGGTTCCGTCTCTCTCTTCACAAAACTTTAAGTCCAACATAGATTGTTAACAATGACTTGCCATTTCCTTTTGTTCTCACCATTATTCTGACTACTTGCAGTTAATTCCGCTCACCTTTGGATTGCTTACGACACTCCAGGCCACTGAAAAAAAGGGAGTTTCCGTTCTGAGCTCAAAGATCCTCAGGCGGCATTTGGGCCTTACTTTACCTCTGCTGGAGACAGGAAGGTGGCAGGTGACCGGGACCTGCCAAGAGCAGAGCAGAAGCTGTGCCCCCTGAGCAGTGGTGCCTGGCTCTCTCTCATTGGTCGCAGAGGGTCTGCAAGATTCGAGGGGGTTCTTGACGGCCCCACCATGCTGGTGAGCCGTGTCGTCTCATCTCATCGGGAATCTGACCCCTCATCAGCAAGCGTAGCCATGTGCCCTCACCCTGAGTCTCTAAACCCTTCCCAGACCATCACTCGGCCCGCCTTCTCCTCTCAGGCAGAATGAACCTGGGCTTCTCTCCTGGGACAGGTCATTCTGTGTCATGGGATGTCCTCTTTACTCCTGTTGCCGGCAATAGGAGTATTGATGTGCCGCTCATAGGTCAGAGACTCCTCATTCTTATTACCCAGAGGCTTTTCTTCAGTCAGTAAATTTTGTTCCTTTGAAGTTAAAGGGATTGCCTTTGAAGACTATCATTTCTGACCTAGTCGCAAACCGTCTCTTTTGAGGAACTTCCTTAGGGTTCCAGGGATTAAGACAGTTTGCTTCCATTGCAAAGGGCACAGATTCATTCCTCGATTGCAGGATCTAGATCTCCTGTGCCTCACACTCTAGCCAAAAAGGTATATTTTAAATATAAGAGGGCCAAGCATAAACCTACTACTTTCCCTTTCCATTATTATGATAATAATCTAATTCTCTTCAAGGCAACACAAATGCTTCTTACTAACTAGAAGGATCATGTCGCGGAAATTATAAACAGAAAAACAGGGAATTACTTCATGATATCTCACTACATCCGTCTCCGATCCAACGTCCGAAACATCAAGGAAGTCCACGTAAAGTATCATCTTTAAATAGAGCGCTCCACTTTGAGACAATAGAACTAAACTCATTAAAACTAAGTTTTCCAGCATGTGGCTGCTTTGAAATCTTGCATCCAACCGACAATTCTGGAGCATATGATAATTCGGAATTGAGTAATCGATGACACAAACACTCTCCTCGGCAGGGGGACGTTTTGGATCGCCTGAGTTCTAGGTTCTCAATGTTATCAAGCCAGACACAATCTTCACGGTTTTTCATAGATCTTGTAATATCTTTTTTAAAATTTCAACTTTTTTGAGGTACAATTGACATACAAAATTGCAAGAAATTGAAATATAACTGTGGTGATTTCACGTGTTTACGATGTGAAAGGATTCCTCATCCAGTTAATTAATATCACCTCACATATTTCACTTTCTGTTTTTTTTTCTTCCCTCCATCTTTCCTACTTAGATTTTTATCTTCATAAGATTTCATTTATACAAAACATGTCAAAAAGAGTGCCATGTTTTACATTAGATCCTCAGACTCTATTCATCTTATAGCTGAACATTTGTTCCCTTTTACCAACCTCTCCCCATAGCCCTAGTAACCACTTTTCTACTCTCTGGATGAGTTTTACTTTTTCATGGATGCACTATCAGAGCCAGTCCTGAAATTTCCTCCAATTACAATTCTTCTCTCAGAGTCATCAGTCCATTTTGTGTTATCTTTCATGTTTTACAAAATTACTCCTAACCAGCAATGGAGCGGGTGTGGCAGGCAATGAGCCAAGAAGATTTACAGGGTGGCATCCACTTACTGTGGGAACTAACCATGGCATTGATCAGTCTATCAACCTAGAAAGAGATCACTGGACATTGCACAAAAATTTGCTTATTTCTTTGTAGAAGTTTGGCATTAAACTAAACCCTTAGTTTGGGATGGGATGGGGTGGGGTGGGGTGGGGTGGGGTGGGGTGGGGGGTGGGGGGTGGAGGAAACGGGAGCACCTAGAAAGAGGAGGAGACTGTCGGCCGTGCTGAGACACGGAAACATCGCACGGCTGGGGACCCGTTCCTCTCGTTTTCCCCGGGGTGTGAAAGAGACTTACTTTGCCTCCCGTCTCCTGGGATTTCATCTCCCCAGCAACAACGGTCAGGCAAGCTGTCGGGTGTGTGTGTGTTGCGGGGGGTTGGGGGGGGTTGGGGAGAAAAAAAGAAGACACCTTTCAAGTGAAAGGAGGGAGCGTGAAGGTCTCTGAACCCTCGGACAGCGGCCTTCCATTTTCCAGACCAGTGACACGTTCTCCCAAGTCGCCCGGTTCCAGAAAACGCTTTTCGGAAACAGAATCCTCGAGGCCCGCGAACTCCTTAGGAATCCTCGGATGAGCTTCCGGGCCAGGCTATACCGTAGGCAGCGCGCTTCCCCTGAAGCCAAAGCCACGGGCTCCAGAGGGCCACGTCCAAGAAGCTGATCTCGTACGGAACCCGGTGTCTTCTTCTCTAGGACACTTCTAGAAGCAGCAAGAGTGCCCGTTTGTGAGAATCGAAGGTGAAGCCGGCACGATGTAAACCCAGCGATGTGTGCGGTCAGAGGCCCATCTAGATTCGAACTCCAGTTCTGGAGGGAGGGGAGCAGTGGGGACAGGAGGGTGGCCTGCGAGTCCGCCGTCCCGTCCCCACTCCTCCTGTGAACATCCGCCCCGCGGAAGGTGTCGAGGAACCTCATGACCTGACCTACGGGGTGAACCGTCGCCAAAGACAAAGAATTCCTCCAGCCAGGCGTTGTCCGCAGCCACGAACCCCTTCCCTCCGTCGCCCGGCCTTTCAGAATGCCACGTGGAACCCTCTCAAGACGAGTGTGGGGCTTGGAGGTATGGGCCCCCGAATTCTCCTCGCCCGGCCCTGCAAGAAACCATTCCGGGCGGGCCTGCCCCACATGAAGACTTTTCGGGCTTTTCGGTGGACCGGGCCTCCCGGGGTGCCCCTGCACCCGGCACCCTGCGACATCCCGAGAGATCCCACGGAGAAACGTCTCCGGCCACTCGCGCGGCATCTGCCTCGCTGGCGAGCGCCCCTCCCAACCTCCCCAGAGATACGTGAGCACGGACGCTTCTTCCCCATCTGGGTCCCCTCACAGGATCTGTGAGTTCCTGCGGTTCCGCACGCCCTCGACTTGGCTGTGGTTCGGGGCTCTGTTCTGTTCCGTGTTTGCTCTCCGGCCCACGTGATCTCTCTGGCTAGGGCACCCAGGAAAAGCGAAAAGAAATCGAGTCCGCGTGAGTACTATTCAGGCATCAAGTGGGGATACCTACCAACGACCTCTAACGTGGATCCACCAAGATGGCGGCCGTGCGGGGTTCAGGAGGATCATTTTGCGCTTTCTGGGGGCGCTATTTGCTCTCAATGATTTCACGTGCCTTTTGGGCATGGCTCACGGAGATGGACGTGAAGCAGCAGGGCAGCCACATCTGGCGTCTCGGCCTAGCTAGGGCGGCTCCACGAGTGACCTCTCGGAACCGGGGCCGAGACCGCCATCCCTCCCCGGGCCCCCCCCCCCCTCGGTGGCTGGGTATGGGGGGGAGGAGGGGGAGGTTTCGGAGGGGAGACGGGAGATCTGGGCTTGTGGTTGGGGGCGCGCGGGGCCACACGTGTCATGTCGTGATATTCCTGTAACGCTCCAACAAGATACATATTATTCTCTCTTCTGCAGATTTCTATCTGTGTCTGAATGGAAATGTATTAGACTCTTGAAATCTGAGCCTTGACGAGGGGTGCGCCCTGTACGTCTCGGGCTACAGGCAGCATACGGAAACTGAAGATATCAGGAATCACGTATAAAGGTTAAAGTCAAAGAAACGGACCTAGTTCAGTGGCAGACTTAGTCTTCCTCGCTGCAGCCTCAAGGTAAATGCTGGGGGTACCCAGTCTATTCTTGGGAAGATACAGTGTTTCTTTTAACTGTTGCCAGCAACGCAGCTTCTCCTCTACCGGAGTTGAAACTGAGATTTAGTTCTTGCAGCTAGTAGTTCTTTTTCAGAACATCTATCAGGAAGGATCTGAATAGCTTGTCATGTCCCTGAAAATATACTAGAGAACATTTGGTTCAGTTCTCGTACCCAGAGACTGGGGAAATTAAGGTGGCACTAGAAATCGCACCTTTTGGTTATATAGTATCTTTCCTGGAAAACAGGCTGCTCTTAAACTCTAATTGTATCAAACAGTAGCAGGGATGAGAAGTGCATGATCCACAAGTTTCAGTAAAGCTGGCTCTCCCGCTCCTTAACATTATATACATTGTTAACAAAAGTGTAGAATTGGACACTTGATGGCAACAAAGAGGCATCCTGTTTGGCGTTTCTTTGGACTGCAGCCGGGAGAGGAGCAGAGCCGACTTGTTCAGTCCCCGGTCCTGCTACTCCTAGGCCTTTCCTCACACTTGATCTTGGACGCTCTGGGGCAGGTTGTGTCTGCAACAAGCACTCGATTTGTCCGGAAGCACTGAATCCTCTGTTCATCGCCTTTGTTCCCAGGACTGTCTCAGGAGGTGACGACGATTTCCCATGGGGGAATCTGTGTCAGAGGCTTGCCAACCATACTTTTCACGTGGTTCATGCAAAGCTCACCCGTCACCGGTCACCTGTCAACTCACCATCCGTACGAGAGTCAGCACCAACACGCCCGGCAGAGCTGAGCGTCAAGAAGGGGTTGCGTGGAAAGAGATGTGTATGCTTGGTCCTGGTCCTGGTTATAGACAGAAAGTATCAAGGGGGAATAACTCCCAGAATAAGTAGGCCTGCCTGGAATGCGAAATAGTGAGAAGAGGCCTCGCGCTTGGAGGACGGGTCAGAGCTTTAGCCACGGGAGAGTGAAAAGGAAAGGCCCGGGAAAGGGCCGTGGGGCAGGGGACGGTCTGAGCCCAGCACCAGCGGTGAAGGACGAGGAGGCACCTTGAAAGAACGTGCTGTTTCGGAGGTTTGTGGTAAGAGCACACCGGTGCTGCTAAAGATGAGGCTGGTGGAACCCAGATAGTAGAGAGGCGCCAGAAACCGGCCAGGAAGGATGAGAATCCTGTGTGCTGAGGACCGGCACTTCACCAAGCCCACAGCAAAGGGTGCTGTCTAGATTCAAACCCAGTCACTCGCGCAAACGCCACTCAGCCACCTCCTCATCTACAAGGCCGACAGATACTCGGTGCGTGAGGTGCGTGTACAGTCTAGGTGGGCGGCACTCACGTTATCGGGCAACCACACAGCTAATACGTGCTTTGAAAGAACCAACAGTGAGCTGATAGCTTTTTCTGGATCTGCCTATAACCAAAGATACCGCTCGCTGCATACTGTGGATCTCGACTCCTGTCTCACGTCTCCATGAGGCCGTCAGAAAAGTACTGTTCGTGCTACCTCTCAGGCCAGGAATGACACTTAAAGTGTAACGTGCTCACCAAGTCCTCAGAGATTCATGGGTTTGAATCGAGAAATTCCACCTGGTCCTTTCGCTCCCGATCCACTCCTGCTCTCACCACTACTACCACACGGGTCAGACACGAGCGAGTTCAGCTGAATTAGCTTGCACACGTGGGGACGGAGTTAGCTTTCGGCACACGGATATTTAGGAATTCCATGGCAGTATGCCAGGTATTCACAGTATGTATCGGATATTCGCCTAATTTGATAACAAGAGAGCTCAGGCCTCAGGCATAACTTCAGGCAGATTTTCCCTCCAACAGAAACAGCTCAGATGGGCTGGCAGCCCGGGAAAATGAGCAACTGCCACTGACAGACTGAGACACCTATGGGCTCCCTCCGTGGGGAGACCTTCTGCCAAGGCTTCTCCCTCAAGGGCCGTTACCCAGCCTGCGGGCATCAGCTGAGGAGAAGGGGAGGTGGGTGCCCCGGAAAGCAGCCGCGCTCGAGTCAGTCTCCCGGGAGCTCTCGTTCCAGCTCTGGACGCTCACTCCCGGGCCTGGGTTCCCACTCCAGCTTTCAGATGGATCCCGGGCCCTTCTTCAGAGAAGTTCCTCCAGATGAGTCCCCAGCCACCAGTGGGCCTCATTCGACCTTGCGGGACCTCCCTCCCCTTCTGAAGCTAGGTTCCGTCTCTCTCTTCACAAAACTTTAAGTCCAACATAGATTGTTAACAATGACTTGCCATTTCCTTTTGTTCTCACCATTATTCTGACTACTTGCAGTTAATTCCGCTCACCTTTGGATTGCTTACGACACTCCAGGCCACTGAAAAAAAGGGAGTTTCCGTTCTGAGCTCAAAGATCCTCAGGCGGCATTTGGGCCTTACTTTACCTCTGCTGGAGACAGGAAGGTGGCAGGTGACCGGGACCTGCCAAGAGCAGAGCAGAAGCTGTGCCCCCTGAGCAGTGGTGCCTGGCTCTCTCTCATTGGTCGCAGAGGGTCTGCAAGATTCGAGGGGGTTCTTGACGGCCCCACCATGCTGGTGAGCCGTGTCGTCTCATCTCATCGGGAATCTGACCCCTCATCAGCAAGCGTAGCCATGTGCCCTCACCCTGAGTCTCTAAACCCTTCCCAGACCATCACTCGGCCCGCCTTCTCCTCTCAGGCAGAATGAACCTGGGCTTCTCTCCTGGGACAGGTCATTCTGTGTCATGGGATGTCCTCTTTACTCCTGTTGCCGGCAATAGGAGTATTGATGTGCCGCTCATAGGTCAGAGACTCCTCATTCTTATTACCCAGAGGCTTTTCTTCAGTCAGTAAATTTTGTTCCTTTGAAGTTAAAGGGATTGCCTTTGAAGACTATCATTTCTGACCTAGTCGCAAACCGTCTCTTTTGAGGAACTTCCTTAGGGTTCCAGGGATTAAGACAGTTTGCTTCCATTGCAAAGGGCACAGATTCATTCCTCGATTGCAGGATCTAGATCTCCTGTGCCTCACACTCTAGCCAAAAAGGTATATTTTAAATATAAGAGGGCCAAGCATAAACCTACTACTTTCCCTTTCCATTATTATGATAATAATCTAATTCTCTTCAAGGCAACACAAATGCTTCTTACTAACTAGAAGGATCATGTCGCGGAAATTATAAACAGAAAAACAGGGAATTACTTCATGATATCTCACTACATCCGTCTCCGATCCAACGTCCGAAACATCAAGGAAGTCCACGTAAAGTATCATCTTTAAATAGAGCGCTCCACTTTGAGACAATAGAACTAAACTCATTAAAACTAAGTTTTCCAGCATGTGGCTGCTTTGAAATCTTGCATCCAACCGACAATTCTGGAGCATATGATAATTCGGAATTGAGTAATCGATGACACAAACACTCTCCTCGGCAGGGGGACGTTTTGGATCGCCTGAGTTCTAGGTTCTCAATGTTATCAAGCCAGACACAATCTTCACGGTTTTTCATAGATCTTGTAATATCTTTTTTAAAATTTCAACTTTTTTGAGGTACAATTGACATACAAAATTGCAAGAAATTGAAATATAACTGTGGTGATTTCACGTGTTTACGATGTGAAAGGATTCCTCATCCAGTTAATTAATATCACCTCACATATTTCACTTTCTGTTTTTTTTTCTTCCCTCCATCTTTCCTACTTAGATTTTTATCTTCATAAGATTTCATTTATACAAAACATGTCAAAAAGAGTGCCATGTTTTACATTAGATCCTCAGACTCTATTCATCTTATAGCTGAACATTTGTTCCCTTTTACCAACCTCTCCCCATAGCCCTAGTAACCACTTTTCTACTCTCTGGATGAGTTTTACTTTTTCATGGATGCACTATCAGAGCCAGTCCTGAAATTTCCTCCAATTACAATTCTTCTCTCAGAGTCATCAGTCCATTTTGTGTTATCTTTCATGTTTTACAAAATTACTCCTAACCAGCAATGGAGCGGGTGTGGCAGGCAATGAGCCAAGAAGATTTACAGGGTGGCATCCACTTACTGTGGGAACTAACCATGGCATTGATCAGTCTATCAACCTAGAAAGAGATCACTGGACATTGCACAAAAATTTGCTTATTTCTTTGTAGAAGTTTGGCATTAAACTAAACCCTTAGTTTGGGATGGGATGGGGTGGGGTGGGGTGGGGTGGGGTGGGGTGGGGGGTGGGGGGTGGAGGAAACGGGAGCACCTAGAAAGAGGAGGAGACTGTCGGCCGTGCTGAGACACGGAAACATCGCACGGCTGGGGACCCGTTCCTCTCGTTTTCCCCGGGGTGTGAAAGAGACTTACTTTGCCTCCCGTCTCCTGGGATTTCATCTCCCCAGCAACAACGGTCAGGCAAGCTGTCGGGTGTGTGTGTGTTGCGGGGGGTTGGGGGGGGTTGGGGAGAAAAAAAGAAGACACCTTTCAAGTGAAAGGAGGGAGCGTGAAGGTCTCTGAACCCTCGGACAGCGGCCTTCCATTTTCCAGACCAGTGACACGTTCTCCCAAGTCGCCCGGTTCCAGAAAACGCTTTTCGGAAACAGAATCCTCGAGGCCCGCGAACTCCTTAGGAATCCTCGGATGAGCTTCCGGGCCAGGCTATACCGTAGGCAGCGCGCTTCCCCTGAAGCCAAAGCCACGGGCTCCAGAGGGCCACGTCCAAGAAGCTGATCTCGTACGGAACCCGGTGTCTTCTTCTCTAGGACACTTCTAGAAGCAGCAAGAGTGCCCGTTTGTGAGAATCGAAGGTGAAGCCGGCACGATGTAAACCCAGCGATGTGTGCGGTCAGAGGCCCATCTAGATTCGAACTCCAGTTCTGGAGGGAGGGGAGCAGTGGGGACAGGAGGGTGGCCTGCGAGTCCGCCGTCCCGTCCCCACTCCTCCTGTGAACATCCGCCCCGCGGAAGGTGTCGAGGAACCTCATGACCTGACCTACGGGGTGAACCGTCGCCAAAGACAAAGAATTCCTCCAGCCAGGCGTTGTCCGCAGCCCCGAACCCCTTCCCTCCGTCGCCCGGCCTTTCAGAATGCCACGTGGAACCCTCTCAAGACGAGTGTGGGGCTTGGAGGTATGGGCCCCCGAATTCTCCTCGCCCGGCCCTGCAAGAAACCATTCCGGGCGGGCCTGCCCCACATGAAGACTTTTCGGGCTTTTCGGTGGACCGGGCCTCCCGGGGTGCCCCTGCACCCGGCACCCTGCGACATCCCGAGAGATCCCACGGAGAAACGTCTCCGGCCACTCGCGCGGCATCTGCCTCGCTGGCGAGCGCCCCTCCCAACCTCCCCAGAGATACGTGAGCACGGACGCTTCTTCCCCATCTGGGTCCCCTCACAGGATCTGTGAGTTCCTGCGGTTCCGCACGCCCTCGACTTGGCTGTGGTTCGGGGCTCTGTTCTGTTCCGTGTTTGCTCTCCGGCCCACGTGATCTCTCTGGCTAGGGCACCCAGGAAAAGCGAAAAGAAATCGAGTCCGCGTGAGTACTATTCAGGCATCAAGTGGGGATACCTACCAACGACCTCTAACGTGGATCCACCAAGATGGCGGCCGTGCGGGGTTCAGGAGGATCATTTTGCGCTTTCTGGGGGCGCTATTTGCTCTCAATGATTTCACGTGCCTTTTGGGCATGGCTCACGGAGATGGACGTGAAGCAGCAGGGCAGCCACATCTGGCGTCTCGGCCTAGCTAGGGCGGCTCCACGAGTGACCTCTCGGAACCGGGGCCGAGACCGCCATCCCTCCCCGGGCCCCCCCCCCCCCTCGGTGGCTGGGTATGGGGGGGAGGAGGGGGAGGTTTCGGAGGGGAGACGGGAGATCTGGGCTTGTGGTTGGGGGCGCGCGGGGCCACACGTGTCATGTCGTGATATTCCTGTAACGCTCCAACAAGATACATATTATTCTCTCTTCTGCAGATTTCTATCTGTGTCTGAATGGAAATGTATTAGACTCTTGAAATCTGAGCCTTGACGAGGGGTGCGCCCTGTACGTCTCGGGCTACAGGCAGCATACGGAAACTGAAGATATCAGGAATCACGTATAAAGGTTAAAGTCAAAGAAACGGACCTAGTTCAGTGGCAGACTTAGTCTTCCTCGCTGCAGCCTCAAGGTAAATGCTGGGGGTACCCAGTCTATTCTTGGGAAGATACAGTGTTTCTTTTAACTGTTGCCAGCAACGCAGCTTCTCCTCTACCGGAGTTGAAACTGAGATTTAGTTCTTGCAGCTAGTAGTTCTTTTTCAGAACATCTATCAGGAAGGATCTGAATAGCTTGTCATGTCCCTGAAAATATACTAGAGAACATTTGGTTCAGTTCTCGTACCCAGAGACTGGGGAAATTAAGGTGGCACTAGAAATCGCACCTTTTGGTTATATAGTATCTTTCCTGGAAAACAGGCTGCTCTTAAACTCTAATTGTATCAAACAGTAGCAGGGATGAGAAGTGCATGATCCACAAGTTTCAGTAAAGCTGGCTCTCCCGCTCCTTAACATTATATACATTGTTAACAAAAGTGTAGAATTGGACACTTGATGGCAACAAAGAGGCATCCTGTTTGGCGTTTCTTTGGACTGCAGCCGGGAGAGGAGCAGAGCCGACTTGTTCAGTCCCCGGTCCTGCTACTCCTAGGCCTTTCCTCACACTTGATCTTGGACGCTCTGGGGCAGGTTGTGTCTGCAACAAGCACTCGATTTGTCCGGAAGCACTGAATCCTCTGTTCATCGCCTTTGTTCCCAGGACTGTCTCAGGAGGTGACGACGATTTCCCATGGGGGAATCTGTGTCAGAGGCTTGCCAACCATACTTTTCACGTGGTTCATGCAAAGCTCACCCGTCACCGGTCACCTGTCAACTCACCATCCGTACGAGAGTCAGCACCAACACGCCCGGCAGAGCTGAGCGTCAAGAAGGGGTTGCGTGGAAAGAGATGTGTATGCTTGGTCCTGGTCCTGGTTATAGACAGAAAGTATCAAGGGGGAATAACTCCCAGAATAAGTAGGCCTGCCTGGAATGCGAAATAGTGAGAAGAGGCCTCGCGCTTGGAGGACGGGTCAGAGCTTTAGCCACGGGAGAGTGAAAAGGAAAGGCCCGGGAAAGGGCCGTGGGGCAGGGGACGGTCTGAGCCCAGCACCAGCGGTGAAGGACGAGGAGGCACCTTGAAAGAACGTGCTGTTTCGGAGGTTTGTGGTAAGAGCACACCGGTGCTGCTAAAGATGAGGCTGGTGGAACCCAGATAGTAGAGAGGCGCCAGAAACCGGCCAGGAAGGATGAGAATCCTGTGTGCTGAGGACCGGCACTTCACCAAGCCCACAGCAAAGGGTGCTGTCTAGATTCAAACCCAGTCACTCGCGCAAACGCCACTCAGCCACCTCCTCATCTACAAGGCCGACAGATACTCGGTGCGTGAGGTGCGTGTACAGTCTAGGTGGGCGGCACTCACGTTATCGGGCAACCACACAGCTAATACGTGCTTTGAAAGAACCAACAGTGAGCTGATAGCTTTTTCTGGATCTGCCTATAACCAAAGATACCGCTCGCTGCATACTGTGGATCTCGACTCCTGTCTCACGTCTCCATGAGGCCGTCAGAAAAGTACTGTTCGTGCTACCTCTCAGGCCAGGAATGACACTTAAAGTGTAACGTGCTCACCAAGTCCTCAGAGATTCATGGGTTTGAATCGAGAAATTCCACCTGGTCCTTTCGCTCCCGATCCACTCCTGCTCTCACCACTACTACCACACGGGTCAGACACGAGCGAGTTCAGCTGAATTAGCTTGCACACGTGGGGACGGAGTTAGCTTTCGGCACACGGATATTTAGGAATTCCATGGCAGTATGCCAGGTATTCACAGTATGTATCGGATATTCGCCTAATTTGATAACAAGAGAGCTCAGGCCTCAGGCATAACTTCAGGCAGATTTTCCCTCCAACAGAAACAGCTCAGATGGGCTGGCAGCCCGGGAAAATGAGCAACTGCCACTGACAGACTGAGACACCTATGGGCTCCCTCCGTGGGGAGACCTTCTGCCAAGGCTTCTCCCTCAAGGGCCGTTACCCAGCCTGCGGGCATCAGCTGAGGAGAAGGGGAGGTGGGTGCCCCGGAAAGCAGCCGCGCTCGAGTCAGTCTCCCGGGAGCTCTCGTTCCAGCTCTGGACGCTCACTCCCGGGCCTGGGTTCCCACTCCAGCTTTCAGATGGATCCCAGGCCCTTCTTCAGAGAAGTTCCTCCAGATGAGTCCCCAGCCACCAGTGGGCCTCATTCGACCTTGCGGGACCTCCCTCCCCTTCTGAAGCTAGGTTCCGTCTCTCTCTTCACAAAACTTTAAGTCCAACATAGATTGTTAACAATGACTTGCCATTTCCTTTTGTTCTCACCATTATTCTGACTACTTGCAGTTAATTCCGCTCACCTTTGGATTGCTTACGACACTCCAGGCCACTGAAAAAAAGGGAGTTTCCGTTCTGAGCTCAAAGATCCTCAGGCGGCATTTGGGCCTTACTTTACCTCTGCTGGAGACAGGAAGGTGGCAGGTGACCGGGACCTGCCAAGAGCAGAGCAGAAGCTGTGCCCCCTGAGCAGTGGTGCCTGGCTCTCTCTCATTGGTCGCAGAGGGTCTGCAAGATTCGAGGGGGTTCTTGACGGCCCCACCATGCTGGTGAGCCGTGTCGTCTCATCTCATCGGGAATCTGACCCCTCATCAGCAAGCGTAGCCATGTGCCCTCACCCTGAGTCTCTAAACCCTTCCCAGACCATCACTCGGCCCGCCTTCTCCTCTCAGGCAGAATGAACCTGGGCTTCTCTCCTGGGACAGGTCATTCTGTGTCATGGGATGTCCTCTTTACTCCTGTTGCCGGCAATAGGAGTATTGATGTGCCGCTCATAGGTCAGAGACTCCTCATTCTTATTACCCAGAGGCTTTTCTTCAGTCAGTAAATTTTGTTCCTTTGAAGTTAAAGGGATTGCCTTTGAAGACTATCATTTCTGACCTAGTCGCAAACCGTCTCTTTTGAGGAACTTCCTTAGGGTTCCAGGGATTAAGACAGTTTGCTTCCATTGCAAAGGGCACAGATTCATTCCTCGATTGCAGGATCTAGATCTCCTGTGCCTCACACTCTAGCCAAAAAGGTATATTTTAAATATAAGAGGGCCAAGCATAAACCTACTACTTTCCCTTTCCATTATTATGATAATAATCTAATTCTCTTCAAGGCAACACAAATGCTTCTTACTAACTAGAAGGATCATGTCGCGGAAATTATAAACAGAAAAACAGGGAATTACTTCATGATATCTCACTACATCCGTCTCCGATCCAACGTCCGAAACATCAAGGAAGTCCACGTAAAGTATCATCTTTAAATAGAGCGCTCCACTTTGAGACAATAGAACTAAACTCATTAAAACTAAGTTTTCCAGCATGTGGCTGCTTTGAAATCTTGCATCCAACCGACAATTCTGGAGCATATGATAATTCGGAATTGAGTAATCGATGACACAAACACTCTCCTCGGCAGGGGGACGTTTTGGATCGCCTGAGTTCTAGGTTCTCAATGTTATCAAGCCAGACACAATCTTCACGGTTTTTCATAGATCTTGTAATATCTTTTTTAAAATTTCAACTTTTTTGAGGTACAATTGACATACAAAATTGCAAGAAATTGAAATATAACTGTGGTGATTTCACGTGTTTACGATGTGAAAGGATTCCTCATCCAGTTAATTAATATCACCTCACATATTTCACTTTCTGTTTTTTTTTCTTCCCTCCATCTTTCCTACTTAGATTTTTATCTTCATAAGATTTCATTTATACAAAACATGTCAAAAAGAGTGCCATGTTTTACATTAGATCCTCAGACTCTATTCATCTTATAGCTGAACATTTGTTCCCTTTTACCAACCTCTCCCCATAGTCCTAGTAACCACTTTTCTACTCTCTGGATGAGTTTTACTTTTTCATGGATGCACTATCAGAGCCAGTCCTGAAATTTCCTCCAATTACAATTCTTCTCTCAGAGTCATCAGTCCATTTTGTGTTATCTTTCACGTTTTACAAAATTACTCCTAGGCGTCTCGGCCTAGCTAGGGCGGTTTCACAAGTGACCTCTCCGAACCGCGGCTGAGACCTCCATCCCTCCCCGGGCCCCCCTCGGTGGCTGGGCGCTGGGGTGGTGGGGGGTGGGGAGAGGAGTCGGGGCAGCTGGTCTAGGGGTTGGGGGCGCGTGAGGGCCAGGGGACCGTCCCCGGTGGTCCCGCTGAGACGTGAAGGCAGGTTCTGTCCCGCTGAGAACTTCCTGCCTTCGGGCGTGTGAGAGGAGCAGATTTCTCTCCAATCCAAGGCCATGCATCGTTTTCGGCCTGTTCAACAAGACTAGACGAGCACGTATTTGTGTGTCTATCTTGGCTTGTTTTCTGACGGAGGCCAAAGACCTCTTCAGGCGTGTCCAAAGGATCTGCCAGGGTGGGAGGGTGCAGGTCAATCCATGTGTCAAGAGAGCCAGAGAATCTGTCACAGCTGTGACTCGGGCCTTTTTCAGAAACAGGCCAACTTTGATGATTCCCCTGGACAGGAATCACCGCAGAAGTTTCCTTGAAGGGATCGAGTTGCAGGAGTCGGGGGCGTGGCCCCGCCGCCGCCAGAGGGCTTCCTCAGCCAGGCAAGGCCGGCCGCTGGCCGGGGCTATTGTCTGTGGGCCCCACCCCCACCGCCACCCTCCACCCTCCCCCTCCCCCTCCCCCTTCCCCTTCCCCTTCCCCTTCCCCTCCCCCTGCAGGGCCCCTCGTGGGATAGCTTCATTCAAATGCAGAACGCTTTCCAGTCAAGGAAGAGCCTTTGGACTTTGCCTCGATCTTCTCCCTATTGAATGGTGATCCGCCCCGACCCCACCCCCATTTCTCCACCTTGAGGCTGCCCCTTCGGCACCGCGCGGAGGAATGGGCCTGGGGGTGGGGTGGGGAGGGAGGCTGAGGGACAAACTCGCCTTGGGTCAGGCCAAAGGAGTCTCCTCCTTTTCGTAACCCAGGAAACCCCGCTAATGCATGTGAGGATCACGGACGTGCGTCGAAGCAGCCATCATCTCTTGACATCTTCCTCCGTGGGAGGCGTTTTTCCTTCCTGCCTGCCTTCAGAGAGACAGAAAAGGAGGGAGGGGCAGAGCGTTCCGCTGGCGCTGGCCGGTTCTTAAGTCACTTGAATCCAAAACACTCCATAGGGCACGGAGGGGTGCGTGCGTGGGGTGGGGTGGGGGCGGCGGCCTACTCCGGACCCCAGGCGTTCCCTCCTCTGACACTTGCCTGGAACCCATGAAAAGCTGAGCTGGTGACTGTGTGTGTGTGTGAATGCGTGCATGTGCGCGTGTCCGTGAGAGAAGGCACGTGTGCGTGAGAGAAAAAGAGAAAAAGGAAGGAGAGAAAGAAAGAGAGAGAGAGAAAGAAAGAGAAGGAAAGAAAGAAAGAGAGAGAGACAGAGAGAGAAAGAAAGAAAGGAAGACAGACAGACAGACAGGGAGGGAGGGAGGGGGAGAGAGAGAGAGAAAGAAAGAATGAAAGAAAGAAAAAGAAAAGAAAATCCAGAATGAAAGGAGGAAGGAACGAGGGAAGGAGGGAGGGACCAAATAGGTTAGTTAGTACGGGCCTCCCTGTCATGGAAAAGAGTCTCTGAGCACAGATCCTCCGTTCAGTGAACCAGTTCTCATATCTCCTCTCAGGAGGCTGTGATGTCGATGGACGGGTTTGGGAAAGCAGGCCTGGGGTGCAAGCAATCAGGTATTTCCTCAGAGGCACTTGTAGGGAAACCAAGGAAACACACAGGTTCATCCCTGGAGCGGATTCGAAACCAGTCGGTGCAGGGGGAGTCAGTCAAGGAGATTTCTAGATGTCAGGGTCGGGTCCTGGAGCGGGTTGCCATGCCCTTCTCCAGGAGACCTTCCTGGCCCGGGGATGGAACCCGGGTCTCCTGCATCGCAGGCAGACTCTTGACCGTGTGAGCCACCAAGGAAGCTCTGTTGGAAATGTTCACCGAGTCCTCTTGTTGTAGCCACGCGTTCTGGGAAACAAACTCACTCAGAAGGACCATGCAGGTAGTGGAGTGCAGTTTCTTACACCAGCGGGCCCAAGGCAGAGTCTTCTCTTAGCCAAGGACCCCGACCAGCATTCGTGAAAATCTTTTATACCTCAGGGGTATGTGTCTGAACCCACCACCCCAAATTCCTTGAGACTTACCTAAACAAAGGAAGGGTAAAGACAATCCCGATAACCCCATCATTCATGTGTTATAAGACGAGATACACAGTGGACATTTATTCACAGGCCTGTGGTCATATCCTGATACACATAATGGAACTGATGGCTTTGTTCTGTGACAGAGATAATTAGCATATTCTTTTAGGCCACGGAGAGTCCAAGTACAAGCCCCAAAGGCTGTTTTATCCGGGTGTGTGTGTGTGTGTGTGCGCGCGCGCGCGCGGGCGGGCGGGCGCCTGCGTGTGTGTGTGTGCGTGTCCGGTTTTCCATTGGTATGCCCCTTCTATAGACACCGGGCACAAAGTTCAGAGTCCATTGGGAGGGTGACCGTGCGTGTAGCCTCATGTTCGCAGCCTGGCCTAAGATGGAGTCTAGCTCTGTCTGTTTCCTCCTTCACTCTAGCTTCCATCTGCAGAGCTTCAGGCACAGGGCCTTTTGAGTTCTCCGTCAGAAGGGCAAGAGATGGTGGCAAATGTCCCCCCAGAGAGGGTTGTCCCCTCTGACAGAGCTTCCGATATCGGAGGCAACTCAGAAAACTTCAGGATCCAGTCCCACTTTCGGGGGAAGCACCACAGGCAAAGGACCAAACACACGTGGCCCAGGAATCTCCCATCCAGAAGTGGATATCTCCGTTTCACAGAAACATCCTCTGGGCCCCTAAGGAACGTATGGAAATCACTCTCTCGCCAAGGAGAGAAGAATCCTCACTGAGAGTTTCTGAAGTCTGGAAGGACCAGGTAGAGAGAAAAAGAGAAACGATTCTATTCTGCTGACAGGGGCATTATTGTTTGAAGCGACCAAGTGGATGTCCGTCTTTTCCAATTCCCATTTTAAACATTGTGTCCTTTCCGGTCCTTTGTGGTCTCTTTGGATCTGGAAAGCAACAGAGTTAACGGTAAGGTCCTTTTTTTTTTTTTTTTTATGATTATGATTATTTTTCCCCCCTGCCTGTCTGCCTGTCCCTCCCCCTCTTCTCTCTGTCTCTCGCGCTTTTCACTCAGGTTAGGGAATTCACAACAACAACAACAAAAGTAGTGAGAAATCTGTATTTCTGCAGGTCAGGAAGCAACAGGTAAGAACTAGACATGGAACACAACAGGCTGGTTCCAAATAGGGTAAGGAGTCCATCAAGGCTCTCTATCATCACCCTGCTTATTTAACTTATATGCCGAGTACAGCATCACGAGACACGCTGGGCTGGATGAAGCACAAGCTGGAATCAAAATGGCTGGGAGAAATAGCAATCCCCTCAGCTATGCAGATGACACCACCCTTATGGCAGAAATGAAGTATAGAGTGGGTTTACAAAGTCGTGCTCGTTTCGGGTTTTCAGATTCTTTTCCCTCAGAGGTGAATCCAAAGTAGGAAGCCTACATTTCCTGTGCTGCCTAGTAGGTGCTTGTGGATTGTATGATGTACATGTCGTATGTGTACACGTTCAACCCGACCTCCTAAGTGGACCGTCCTGCCCCTCCCCGCCCCAACGTATTTTCGTCAAGAAGTCAGGCATCCATTTGAGCATCCTACTCCTCAGGTCATCCGATCCCATGGAAGAAGTCAATCCTCCCGTTTTTCCATCGGTCCTCTACACGTCGCCTGATGATGATGGGGGGTGACTGGAAGACTGACAGTTCTGAAGAATTTTGCAAGAGATTCGGTGAAGGCTCCTAGGATTTGCTCAGTGAAGTGGGTGGCGTGTCAACCACTAGGGACCGTGGAAGGTATGCCCCAAGTGGCACACAGCGTTTGCTTCCACCTTCCACAGAGAAAGCTCTACCTAGCATACCAAGGATGCTTGACCACGCACCCGCCCCGCCCCCCCCCCCAGGTGACAGGCGTGACGGGTCAGACTGTAGAAATCTTCCTGTCAAGGGTGTATTAACAGGCAGAGGCACCTTAGAGGCACCCTGTCCTGTGAATCTGGAGGTGGGGAGGAAGGGGCAGAGGGACGATGAAGAAGGGAAGGAGAAAGTGAGGGACAGGGACACCACACAGTGTGTGTGGGGGGCGTGTCTGTGCCGTGTGTGGGTTCCACGTGGGTGTGTGCGCCTGTGGGTGCGGGTGTGAGGGGAGGCGGGCAGAGGCAGAGGCAGGGAGACACACAGCCAGGTCAAGGACAACATAATGTGTGTGGGGGGAGGGGCGGGGGTGGGTGGGTGCGTGCGTGCGTGGTGTGTGCGTGGGGGGGATGGCGCACAGGACCGTGTGTGAAGGAGGGCAGTGTGTGGGGGGCAAGTGGGTGTGTGGGGGGGTGTCTGTGCTGTGTGCGGGTGCCACGTGGTTGTTAAGCGGGGGGGGGGGGGCGGGCAGAGAGACACACACACCCGGGCCAAGGACAACGTACTGTGTGGCGGAGGGGGCGGGGGGTGGGTGGGAGTGTGGGTGCGGGGTGTGTGCGTGTGTGCGGTGCCCCATAGGACCGTGGGGGGGGCAGTGTGTGTGTGGGGGTGTGGGTCTGTGCTGTGTGCAGGTCCCACGTAAGTGTGAGTGAGGGGAGGGGCAGAGGCAGAGGCAGAGAGACACAGCCAGGCCAAGGACAACATAGTTTGGGGGAGGGTCGGGGTGGGAGGTGCGAGTGTGCGTGCGGGGTGTGTGCGTGTGTGCGATGGCGCCTAGGACTGTGCGTGGGGGCGGGCAGTGTGTTGGGGGGTGGTGTGTCTGTGCTGTGTGCGGGTGCCACGTGGGTGTGTGCGCCTGTGGGTGCGGGTGTGGGGGAGGGGAGCGGGCAGTGACAGCGGCAGAGAGAGACAGCCAGGCCAAGGACAACGTAGTGTGTGGGGGAGGGGGCGGGGGGTGGGAGTGTGGGTGTGGGGTGTGTGCGTGTGTGCGGTGGCCCATAGGACCGTGGGGGGGGCAGTGTGTGTGTGTGGGGGGGTGTCTGTGCTGTGTGCAGGTCCCACGGAGGTGTGAGTGGGGGGAGGGGCAGAGGCAGAGGCAGAGAGACACAGCCAGGCCAAGGACAACGTAGTTTGGGGGAGGGTCGGGGTGGGGGGTGCGAGTGTGCGTGCGGGGTGTGTGCGTGTGTGCGATGGCGCATCGGACCGTGTGTGGGGTGTTGCGTGTGTGCGACGGCGCATAGGACCGTGTGTGGGGTGTTGTGTCTGTGCTGTGTGCGAATGCCACGGGGGTGTGTCCGGGTGTGGGGGGGGCGGGCAGTGACAGAGGCAGAGAGAGACAGCCAGGCCAAGGGCAACGTAGTGTGTGTGGGCGGGGTCGGGGTGCGGGGTGGGAGTGTGCGTGCAGGGTGTGTGCGGAGGCGCCTAGGACCGTGCGGGGGGGCGGGCAGTGTGTGGGGGGTGTTGTGTCTGTGCTGTGTGCGGGTGCCACGTGGGTGTGTGCGCCTGTGGGTGCGGGTGTGGGGGAGGGGAGCGGGCAGTGACAGCGGCAGAGAGAGACAGCCAGGCCAAGGACAACGTCGTGTGTGGGGGAGGGGGCGGGGGGGTGGGAGTGTGGGTGCGGGGTGTGTGCGGTGGCCCATAGGACCGTGGTGGGGGCAGTGTGTGTGTGTGGGGGGGGTGTCTGTGCTGTGTGCAGGTCCCACGGAGGTGTGAGTGGGGGGAGGGGCAGAGGCAGAGGCAAAGAGACACAGCCAGGCCAAGGACAACATAGTGTGGGGGGGGCGGGGCGGGGGGTGGGAGTGTGGGTGCGGGGTGTGTGCGATGGCACATAGGACCGTGTGTGTAGGGGGGCAGTGGGGGGGGGTATTGTGTCTGTGCTGTGTGCGAATGCCACGGGGGTGTGTGCGCCTGTGGGTGCGGGTGTGGGAGGGGCGGGCAGTGACAGAGGCAGAGAGAGACAGCCAGGCCAAGGACAACGTAGTGTGGGTGGGCGGGTTCGGGGTGCGGGGTGGGGAGTGTGCGTGCGGGGTGTGTGCGTGTTGTGCGGAGGCGCCTAGGACCGCGCGCGGGGGGCAGTGTGTGTGTAGGGGTGTGTGTCTCTGCTGTGTGCGGGTGCCACGTGGGTGTGAGGGGGGCGGCGGGCAGAGAGACACACAGCCAGGCCAAGGACAACATAGTGTGTGGAGGGGGAGGGGCGGGGGTGGGTGGGGGTGTGTCTGTGCTGTGTGCGGGTGCCACGTGGTTGTTAAGGGGGGGCGGGCAGAGAGACACACAGCCAGGCCAAGGACGACATAGTGTGTGGGGGAAGGGCGGGGGTGAGAAGGAGTGTGGGTGCCGGGTGTGTGCGTGTGTGCGGTGGCCCATAGGACCGTGTGGGGGAGGGCAGTGTGTGTGTGGGGGGGTGTCTGTGCTGTGTGCAGGTCCCACGTAGTTGTGAGTGGGGGGAGGGGCAGAGGCAGAGGCAGGGGCACACACAGCCAGGCCAAGGACAACATAGTGGGGGGGGGTCGGGGGGGGTGGGAGTGTGCCTGCGGGGTGTGTGCCTGTGTGCGGTGGCGCATAGGGCCGTGTGTGTAGGGGGCCAGTGTCGGGGTGGTGGTGTGTCTGTGCGCCACGTGGGTGTGTGGGGGGGCAGGCAGAGAGAGCCAGTCCAAGGACAACGCTGTGTGTGTGTGTGAGTGGGTGTGGCCGGCGTGTGTGCGGGTGCTGCGTAGGGCCGTGGGGGAGTGCGTGCGCTGTGTGTGTACGCGTTGGGGGCGTGGGCAGCGTGTGTAGGTGGTGCAGGCAGAGACAGAAAGCCACAGTCAGCAAAGGACAACGTGCACGGATATTCTTCTGAATATTTGCTTGTGTTTTCTGAGCTCATCACCTCCGGGATCAAGCTCACTCCCGTGCAACGGGAGTCTGCCCCCCTCACCTCAGCCACCACCAGCCAGCACCTGTCTTGGGCAGACAAGGGAGTGTTCCGATTTGGCCGGCGCGGGGGGGGGGGGGCGTGGCGGAGGAGTGGGGTGGGTGCGCAGGGTTTCGTTGTCACGAGGCGAACTTTGACCCTTGTGTTCTGCCCCTGAACCTCACTGGAGCGACTGGACCCGCGTGACCTGTCACGTCTTGGTTTCAACATCTTTGGCGGGAGAACTAAGATTCCCCCATGCGAAGTGACCAGGCCAGAGAGAAGGAAGTCGATTCCCTTGGGATCCAATGCCCGTTTTCTGGAATCCAGTTAAGTTTCGTCAAGATTTCCCACCCAAACCGAAAAGCCGAAGTGGCTACCCATCCCCGCCCCCTTGACCTCTGTCCCAAGGTGCCCCACCCACACTGCCTCCTTCCACAGCCTCAAGGCTTTCAAGAGTTAGCCGGCCCGGGCCGGCTCCATCCGTGGTCGCCCCGCCCCAAGACCCTCTGAAAAAGCGCCCGACCCCCAACCAGCTATCCAGTGAGCCAGCCCCAGCATAGGAGCTTAGTGGGCGACCGACGGGGACTCGTTGCCAGACGGAGCCCATCCTAGTTCGCGTTTCTCCACTCAGTCAACGGCGCAGACAGGAGAACGGGATCCGCCAACACTTCTCGAGAACGTCCCTGGGCGAGGGATGACGGACGCACGGACGGACGGGACGGGAAGGATTCTTGACTCCCCACCCACGGAGCAGCGGAATGCACTCCCATCCGAGGGGGATCGCAGGCCCACGTCAGACGGTGTGAGCACACGCCCCAGAACAACAACTCGCCAGCATCCCCGTCCGTGTCCTCGTCATCATCTTTGGGCACGCCAGGAGAAAGCCCTTTTGTGACCCGGACGACGGCTCTTTCGGCAAAAGCAACGTTGAGCAACGGCACAAATGAAGACACTTGGATTTGAAACGACGCGTTCACATTGCAGCGCCTCAAGAGCAAAAGCACGCACTCGTCCCTCACATAACCGCAACCAACAAACCCGACGCACCTGAAAAAGAAAACGCAAACGGAAGAGAACGGGTCGATCTGGCGGCTCGGTCCGCCCAGACCAGATCAACTCCGGAAGGCAGGGCGAGCCGAGAGACCACTCGGGTGAGGTCGAGCGGGATCAACACGGCAGCTCGGGGGCAGAGGTCGCGAGTGGGAGAGGTCCGTCCGGGTGCTCGACCCGCGGGCGCTGGCCGCTCTGCGGCCCAGAGAGGGAAGGAGGGGGGGAGGGGCAGACTCCATGACAGCCGGGCGATGCGCGCGCGCCGGCGGCTCGGCGGCACAGGTCGCGAGTGGGGGAGGCCCGGCCGGCAGGTGGACACGCGGGCACCGCCAGCTCGGCGGCAGAGTGAGGAAAGGGGGGGGAGGGGCAGACACCTAGACAGCCGGGCGACGCGCGCGCGCTGGCGGCTCGTGACCAGAGGTCGCGTGTAGGGGAGCACCGGCCGGCAGGTGGACCCGCGGGCACCGCCAGCTCGGCGGCAGAGTGAGGGAAGGAGGGGGAGGGGCGGATTCCAAGCCAGGCGGGCGACGCGCGCGCGCTGGCGTCTCGTCACCAGAGATCGCGAGTGCGAGAGGCCCGGCCGGCAGGTGGACACGCGGGCACCGCCGGCTCGGCGGCAGAGTCAGGGAAGTGGGGGGAGGGGATAGAGCCCCGTCGGGCTCGTCGACCCGCGGCTCCTGGCGGCTCTGCGGCCGAGTTAGGGAAGGAGGGGGGGAGGGGCAGACTCCCTGACAGCCGGGCGATGCGCGCGCGCCGGCGGCTCGGCGGCACAGGTCGCGAGTGGGGGAGGCCCGGCCGGCAGGTGGACACGCGGGCACCGCCAGCTCGGCGGCAGAGTGAGGAAAGGGGGGGCGGGGCAGACACCTCGACAGCCGGGCGACGCGCGCGCGCTGGCGGCTCGTCACCAGAGGTCGCGAGTGCGAGAGGCCCGGCCGGCAGGTGGACACGCGGGCACCGCCAGCTCGGCGGCAGAGTCAGGGAAGGTGGGGAGGGGATAGAGCCCCGTCCGGCTGGTCGACCCGCGGGCACTGCCAGGCGGGCGACGGGCGCGCGCTGGCGGCTGGGCGGGCGAGGTCGCCAGTGGGAGAGGCCCGGCCGGCAGGTGCCCGCGGGGAACGCCAGCTGGGCGGCAGAGTGAGGGGAGGAGCGGGGGAGGGGCAGACAGCCTGACAGCCGGGCGACGGGCGCGCGCTGGCGGCTCGGCGGGCGAGGTCGCGAGTGGGAGAGCCCCGGTCGCAGGTGGCCCCGCGGGCACCCGCAGCTCGTAGACAGAGTTAGGGAAGTGGGGGGAGGGGATAGAGCCCCGTCGGGCTCGTCGACCCGCGGCTCCTGGCGGCTCTGCGGCCGAGTTAGGGAAGGAGGGGGGGAGGGGCAGACTCCCTGACAGCCGGGCGATGCGCGCGCGCCGGCGGCTCGGCGGCACAGGTCGCGAGTGGGGGAGGCCCGGCCGGCAGGTGGACACGCGGGCACCGCCAGCTCGGCGGCAGAGTGAGGAAAGGGGGGGGAGGGGCAGACACCTAGACAGCCGGGCGACGCGCGCGCGCCGGCGGCTCGTGACCAGAGGTCGCGTGTAGGGGAGCACCGGCCGGCAGGTGGACCCGCGGGCACCGCCAGCTCGGCGGCAGAGTGAGGGAAGGAGGGGGAGGGGCGGATTCCAAGCCAGGCGGGCGACGCGCGCGCGCTGGCGTCTCGTCACCAGAGATCGCGAGTGCGAGAGGCCCGGCCGGCAGGTGGACACGCGGGCACCGCCGGCTCGGCGGCAGAGTCAGGGAAGTGGGGGGAGGGGATAGAGCCCCGTCGGGCTCGTCGACCCGCGGCTCCTGGCGGCTCTGCGGCCGAGTTGGGGAAGGAGGGGGGGAGGGGCAGACTCCCTGACAGCCGGGCGATGCGCGCGCGCCGGCGGCTCGGCGGCACAGGTCGCGAGTGGGGGAGGCCCGGCCGGCAGGTGGACACGCGGGCACCGCCAGCTCGGCGGCAGAGTGAGGAAAGGGGGGGCGGGGCAGACACCTCGACAGCCGGGCGATGCGCGCGCGCTGGCGGCTCGTCACCAGAGGTCGCGAGTGCGAGAGGCCCGGCCGGCAGGTGGACACGGGGGCACCGCCGGCTCGGCGGCAGAGTCAGGGAAGTGGGGGGAGGGGATAGAGCCCCGTCGGGCTCGTCGACCCGCGGCTCCTGGCGGCTCTGCGGCCGAGTTGGGGAAGGAGGGGGGGAGGGGCAGACTCCCTGACAGCCGGGCGATGCGCGCGCGCCGGCGGCTCGGCGGCACAGGTCGCGAGTGGGGGAGGCCCGGCCGGCAGGTGGACACGCGGGCACCGCCAGCTCGGCGGCAGAGTGAGGAAAGGGGGGGCGGGGCAGACACCTCGACAGCCGGGCGACGCGCGCGCGCTGGCGGCTCGTGACCAGAGGTCGCGAGTGCGACAGGCCCGGCCGGCAGGTGGACCCGCGGGCACCGCCAGCTCGGCGGCAGAGTGAAGGAAGGAGGGGGAGGGGCGGATTCCAAGCCAGGCGGGCGACGCGCGCGCGCTGGCGTCTCGTCACCAGAGATCGCGAGTGCGAGAGGCCCGGCCGGCAGGTGGACACGCGGGCACCGCCGGCTCGGCGGCAGAGTCAGGGAAGTGGGGGGAGGGGATAGAGCCCCGTCGGGCTCGTCGACCCGCGGCTCCTGGCGGCTCTGCGGCCGAGTTGGGGAAGGAGGGGGGGAGGGGCAGACTCCCTGACAGCCGGGCGATGCGCGCGCGCCGGCGGCTCGGCGGCACAGGTCGCGAGTGGGGGAGGCCCGGCCGGCAGGTGGACACGCGGGCACCGCCAGCTCGGCGGCAGAGTGAGGAAAGGGGGGGCGGGGCAGACACCTCGACAGCCGGGCGACGCGCGCGCGCTGGCGGCTCGTCACCAGAGGTCGCGAGTGCGAGAGGCCCGGCCGGCAGGTGGACACGGGGGCACCGCCGGCTCGGCGGCAGAGTCAGGGAAGTGGGGGGAGGGGATAGAGCCCCGTCGGGCTCGTCGACCCGCGGCTCCTGGCGGCTCTGCGGCCGAGTTGGGGAAGGAGGGGGGGAGGGGCAGACTCCCTGACAGCCGGGCGATGCGCGCGCGCCGGCGGCTCGGCGGCACAGGTCGCGAGTGGGGGAGGCCCGGCCGGCAGGTGGACACGCGGGCACCGCCAGCTCGGCGGCAGAGTGAGGAAAGGGGGGGCGGGGCAGACACCTCGACAGCCGGGCGACGCGCGCGCGCTGGCGGCTCGTCACCAGAGGTCGCGAGTGCGACAGGCCCGGCCGGCAGGTGGACACGCGGGCACCCGCAGCTCGTCGGCAGGGTTAGGGAAGGGGGGGGAGGGCATAGAGCCCCGTCCGGCTGGTCGACCCGCGGGCACTGCCAGGCGGGCGACGGGCGCGCGCTGGCGGCTGGGCGGGCGAGGTCGCCAGTGGGAGAGGCCCGGCCGGCAGGTGCCCGCGGGCAACGCCAGCTGGGCGGCAGAGTGAGGGGAGGAGCGGGGGAGGGGCAGACAGCCTGACAGCCGGGCGACGGGCGCGCGCTGGCGGCTCGGCGGGCGAGGTCGCGAGTGGGAGAGCCCCGGTCGCAGGTGGCCCCGCGGGCACCCGCAGCTCGTCGACAGAGTTAGGGAAGTGGGGGGAGGGGATAGAGCCCCGTCGGGCTCGTCGACCCGCGGCTCCTGGCGGCTCTGCGGCCGAGTTAGGGAAGGAGGGGGGGAGGGGCAGACTCCCTGACAGCCGGGCGATGCGCGCGCGCCGGCGGCTCGGCGGCACAGGTCGCGAGTGGGGGAGGCCCGGCCGGCAGGTGGACACGCGGGCACCGCCAGCTCGGCGGCAGAGTGAGGAAAGGGGGGGGAGGGGCAGACACATAGACAGCCGGGCGACGCGCGCGCGCCGGCGGCTCGTGACCAGAGGTCGCGTGTATGGGAGCACCGGCCGGCAGGTGGACCCGCGGGCAGCGCCAGCTCGGCGGCAGAGTGAGGGAAGGAGGGGGAGGGGCGGATTCCAAGCCAGGCGGGCGACGCGCGCGCGCTGGCGTCTCGTCACCAGAGATCGCGAGTGCGAGAGGCCCGGCCGGCAGGTGGACACGCGGGCACCGCCGGCTCGGCGGCAGAGTCAGGGAAGTGGGGGGAGGGGATAGAGCCCCGTCGGGCTCGTCGACCCGCGGCTCCTGGCGGCTCTGCGGCCGAGTTGGGGAAGGAGGGGGGGAGGGGCAGACTCCCTGACAGCCGGGCGATGCGCGCGCGCCGGCGGCTCGGCGGCACAGGTCGCGAGTGGGGGAGGCCCGGCCGGCAGGTGGACACGCGGGCACCGCCAGCTCGGCGGCAGAGTGAGGAAAGGGGGGGCGGGGCAGACACCTCGACAGCCGGGCGATGCGCGCGCGCTGGCGGCTCGTCACCAGAGGTCGCGAGTGCGAGAGGCCCGGCCGGCAGGTGGACACGGGGGCACCCGCAGCTCGTCGGCAGGGTTAGGGAAGGGGGGGGAGGGGATAGAGCCCCGTCCGGCTGGTCGACCCGCGGGCACTGCCAGGCGGGCGACGGGCGCTCGCTGGCGGCTGGGCGGGCGAGGTCGCCAGTGGGAGAGGCCCGGCCGGCAGGTGCCCGCGGGCAACGCCAGCTGGGCGGCAGAGTGAGGGGAGGAGCGGGGGAGGGGCAGACAGCCTGACAGCCGGGCGACGGGCGCGCGCTGGCGGCTCGGCGGACGAGGTCGCGAGTGGGAGAGCCCCGGTCGCAGGTGGCCCCGCGGGCACCCGCAGCTCGTCGACAGAGTTAGGGAAGTGGGGGGAGGGGATAGAGCCCCGTCGGGCTCGTCGACCCGCGGCTCCTGGCGGCTCTGCGGCCGAGTTAGGGAAGGAGGGGGGGAGGGGCAGACTCCCTGACAGCCGGGCGATGCGCGCGCGCCGGCGGCTCGGCGGCACAGGTCGCGAGTGGGGGAGGCCCGGCCGGCAGGTGGACACGCGGGCACCGCCAGCTCGGCGGCAGAGTGAGGAAAGGGGGGGGAGGGGCAGACACCTAGACAGCCGGGCGACGCGCGCGCGCCGGCGGCTCGTGACCAGAGGTCGCGTGTATGGGAGCACCGGCCGGCAGGTGGACCCGCGGGCAGCGCCAGCTCGGCGGCAGAGTGAGGGAAGGAGGGGGAGGGGCGGATTCCAAGCCAGGCGGGCGACGCGCGCGCGCTGGCGTCTCGTCACCAGAGATCGCGAGTGCGAGAGGCCCGGCCGGCAGGTGGACACGCGGGCACCGCCGGCTCGGCGGCAGAGTCAGGGAAGTGGGGGGAGGGGATAGAGCCCCGTCGGGCTCGTCGACCCGCGGCTCCTGGCGGCTCTGCGGCCGAGTTGGGGAAGGAGGGGGGGAGGGGCAGACTCCCTGACAGCCGGGCGATGCGCGCGCGCCGGCGGCTCGGCGGCACAGGTCGCGAGTGGGGGAGGCCCGGCCGGCAGGTGGACACGCGGGCACCGCCAGCTCGGCGGCAGAGTGAGGAAAGGGGGGGCGGGGCAGACACCTCGACAGCCGGGCGACGCGCGCGCGCTGGCGGCTCGTCACCAGAGGTCGCGAGTGCGAGAGGCCCGGCCGGCAGGTGGACACGGGGGCACCGCCGGCTCGGCGGCAGAGTCAGGGAAGTGGGGGGAGGGGATAGAGCCCCGTCGGGCTCGTCGACCCGCGGCTCCTGGCGGCTCTGCGGCCGAGTTGGGGAAGGAGGGGGGGAGGGGCAGACTCCCTGACAGCCGGGCGATGCGCGCGCGCCGGCGGCTCGGCGGCACAGGTCGCGAGTGGGGGAGGCCCGGCCGGCAGGTGGACACGCGGGCACCGCCAGCTCGGCGGCAGAGTGAGGAAAGGGGGGGCGGGGCAGACACCTCGACAGCCGGGCGACGCGCGCGCGCTGGCGGCTCGTCACCAGAGGTCGCGAGTGCGACAGGCCCGGCCGGCAGGTGGACACGCGGGCACCCGCAGCTCGTCGGCAGGGTTAGGGAAGGGGGGGGAGGGCATAGAGCCCCGTCCGGCTGGTCGACCCGCGGGCACTGCCAGGCGGGCGACGGGCGCGCGCTGGCGGCTGGGCGGGCGAGGTCGCCAGTGGGAGAGGCCCGGCCGGCAGGTGCCCGCGGGCAACGCCAGCTGGGCGGCAGAGTGAGGGGAGGAGCGGGGGAGGGGCAGACAGCCTGACAGCCGGGCGACGGGCGCGCGCTGGCGGCTCGGCGGGCGAGGTCGCGAGTGGGAGAGCCCCGGTCGCAGGTGGCCCCGCGGGCACCCGCAGCTCGTCGACAGAGTTAGGGAAGTGGGGGGAGGGGATAGAGCCCCGTCGGGCTCGTCGACCCGCGGCTCCTGGCGGCTCTGCGGCCGAGTTAGGGAAGGAGGGGGGGAGGGGCAGACTCCCTGACAGCCGGGCGATGCGCGCGCGCCGGCGGCTCGGCGGCACAGGTCGCGAGTGGGGGAGGCCCGGCCGGCAGGTGGACACGCGGGCACCGCCAGCTCGGCGGCAGAGTGAGGAAAGGGGGGGGAGGGGCAGACACATAGACAGCCGGGCGACGCGCGCGCGCCGGCGGCTCGTGACCAGAGGTCGCGTGTATGGGAGCACCGGCCGGCAGGTGGACCCGCGGGCAGCGCCAGCTCGGCGGCAGAGTGAGGGAAGGAGGGGGAGGGGCGGATTCCAAGCCAGGCGGGCGACGCGCGCGCGCTGGCGTCTCGTCACCAGAGATCGCGAGTGCGAGAGGCCCGGCCGGCAGGTGGACACGCGGGCACCGCCGGCTCGGCGGCAGAGTCAGGGAAGTGGGGGGAGGGGATAGAGCCCCGTCGGGCTCGTCGACCCGCGGCTCCTGGCGGCTCTGCGGCCGAGTTGGGGAAGGAGGGGGGGAGGGGCAGACTCCCTGACAGCCGGGCGATGCGCGCGCGCCGGCGGCTCGGCGGCACAGGTCGCGAGTGGGGGAGGCCCGGCCGGCAGGTGGACACGCGGGCACCGCCAGCTCGGCGGCAGAGTGAGGAAAGGGGGGGCGGGGCAGACACCTCGACAGCCGGGCGATGCGCGCGCGCTGGCGGCTCGTCACCAGAGGTCGCGAGTGCGAGAGGCCCGGCCGGCAGGTGGACACGGGGGCACCGCCAGCTCGGCGGCAGAGTGAGGAAAGGGGGGGCGGGGCAGACACCTCGACAGCCGGGCGACGCACGCGCGCTGGCGGCTCGTCACCAGAGGTCGCGAGTGCGAGAGGCCAGGCCGGCAGGTGGACACGCGGGCACCCGCAGCTCGTCGGCAGGGTTAGGGAAGGGGGGGAGGGGATAGAGCCCCTTCCGGCTGGTCGACCCGCGGGCACTTCCAGGCGGGCGACGGGCGCGCGCTGGCGGCTGGGCGGGCGAGGTCGCCAGTGGGAGAGGCCCGGCCGGCAGGTGCCCGCGGGCAACGCCAGCTGGGCGGCAGAGTGAGGGGAGGAGCGGGGGAGGGGCAGACAGCCTGACAGCCGGGCGACGGGCGCGCGCTGGCGGCTCGGCGGGCGAGGTCGCGAGTGGGAGAGCCCCGGTCGCAGGTGGCCCCGCGGGCACCCGCAGCTCGTCGACAGAGTTAGGGAAGTGGGGGGAGGGGATAGAGCCCCGTCGGGCTCGTCGACCCGCGGCTCCTGGCGGCTCTGCGGCCGAGTTAGGGAAGGAGGGGGGGAGGGGCAGACTCCCTGACAGCCGGGCGATGCGCGCGCGCCGGCGGCTCGGCGGCACAGGTCGCGAGTGGGGGAGGCCCGGCCGGCAGGTGGACACGCGGGCACCGCCAGCTCGGCGGCAGAGTGAGGAAAGGGGGGGGAGGGGCAGACACCTAGACAGCCGGGCGACGCGCGCGCGCCGGCGGCTCGTGACCAGAGGTCGCGTGTAGGGGAGCAACGGCCGGCAGGTGGACCCGCGGGCACCGCCAGCTCGGCGGCAGAGTGAGGGAAGGAGGGGGAGGGGCGGATTCCAAGCCAGGCGGGCGACGCGCGCGCGCTGGCGTCTCGTCACCAGAGATCGCGAGTGCGAGAGGCCCGGCCGGCAGGTGGACACGCGGGCACCGCCGGCTCGGCGGCAGAGTCAGGGAAGTGGGGGGAGGGGATAGAGCCCCGTCGGGCTCGTCGACCCGCGGCTCCTGGCGGCTCTGCGGCCGAGTTGGGGAAGGAGGGGGGGAGGGGCAGACTCCCTGACAGCCGGGCGATGCGCGCGCGCCGGCGGCTCGGCGGCACAGGTCGCGAGTGGGGGAGGCCCGGCCGGCATGTGGACACGCGGGCACCGCCAGCTCGGCGGCAGAGTGAGGAAAGGGGGGGCGGGGCAGACACCTCGACAGCCGGGCGATGCGCGCGCGCTGGCGGCTCGTCACCAGAGGTCGCGAGTGCGAGAGGCCCGGCCGGCAGGTGGACACGGGGGCACCGCCGGCTCGGCGGCAGAGTCAGGGAAGTGTGGGGAGGGGATAGAGCCCCGTCGGGCTCGTCGACCCGCGGCTCCTGGCGGCTCTGCGGCCGAGTTGGGGAAGGAGGGGGGGAGGGGCAGACTCCCTGACAGCCGGGCGATGCGCGCGCGCCGGCGGCTCGGCGGCACAGGTCGCGAGTGGGGGAGGCCCGGCCGGCAGGTGGACACGCGGGCACCGCCAGCTCGGCGGCAGAGTGAGGAAAGGGGGGGCGGGGCAGACACCTCGACAGCCGGGCGACGCGCGCGCGCTGGCGGCTCGTGACCAGAGGTCGCGAGTGCGACAGGCCCGGCCGGCAGGTGGACCCGCGGGCACCGCCAGCTCGGCGGCAGAGTGAAGGAAGGAGGGGGAGGGGCGGATTCCAAGCCAGGCGGGCGACGCGCGCGCGCTGGCGTCTCGTCACCAGAGATCGCGAGTGCGAGAGGCCCGGCCGGCAGGTGGACACGCGGGCACCGCCGGCTCGGCGGCAGAGTCAGGGAAGTGGGGGGAGGGGATAGAGCCCCGTCGGGCTCGTCGACCCGCGGCTCCTGGCGGCTCTGCGGCCGAGTTAGGGAAGGAGGGGGGGAGGGGCAGACTCCCTGACAGCCGGGCGATGCACGCGCGCCGGCGGCTCGGCGGCACAGGTCGCGAGTGGGGGAGGCCCGGCCGGCAGGTGGACACGCGGGCACCGCCAGCTCGGCGGCAGAGTGAGGAAAGGGGGGGCGGGGCAGACACCTCGACAGCCGGGCGACGCGCGCGCGCTGGCGGCTCGTCACCAGAGGTCGCGAGTGCGAGAGGCCCGGCCGGCAGGTGGACACGCGGGCACCGCCAGCTCGGCGGCAGAGTCAGGGAAGTGGGGGGAGGGGATAGAGCCCCGTCGGGCTCGTCGACCCGCGGCTCCTGGCGGCTCTGCGGCCGAGTTAGGGAAGGAGGGGGGGAGGGGCAGACTCCCTGACAGCCGGGCGATGCGCGCGCGCCGGCGGCTCGGCGGCACAGGTCGCGAGTGGGGGAGGCCCGGCCGGCAGGTGGACACGCGGGCACCGCCAGCTCGGCGGCAGAGTGAGGAAAGGGGGGGCGGGGCAGACACCTCGACAGCCGGGCGACGCGCGCGCGCTGGCGGCTCGTCACCAGAGGTCGCGAGTGCGAGAGGCCAGGCCGGCAGGTGGACACGCGGGCACCCGCAGCTCGTCGGCAGGGTTAGGGAAGGGGGGGAGGGGATAGAGCCCCTTCCGGCTGGTCGACCCGCGGGCACTGCCAGGCGGGCGACGGGCGCGCGCTGGCGGCTGGGCGGGCGAGGTCGCCAGTGGGAGAGGCCCGGCCGGCAGGTGCCCGCGGGCAACGCCAGCTGGGCGGCAGAGTGAGGGGAGGAGCGGGGGAGGGGCAGACAGCCTGACAGCCGGGCGACGGGCGCGCGCTGGCGGCTCGGCGGGCGAGGTCGCGAGTGGGAGAGCCCCGGTCGCAGGTGGACCCGCGGGCACCCGCAGCTCGTCGACAGAGCTAGGGAAGTGGGGGGAGGGGATAGAGCCCCGTCGGGCTCGTCGACCCGCGGCTCCTGGCGGCTCTGCGGCCGAGTTAGGGAAGGAGGGGGGGAGGGGCAGACTCCCTGACAGCCGGGCGATGCGCGCGCGCCGGCGGCTCGGCGGCACAGGTCGCGAGTGGGGGAGGCCCGGCCGGCAGGTGGACACGCGGGCACCGCCAGCTCGGCGGCAGAGTGAGGAAAGGGGGGGGAGGGGCAGACACCTAGACAGCCGGGCGACGCGCGCGCGCCGGCGGCTCGTGACCAGAGGTCGCGTGTATGGGAGCACCGGCCGGCAGGTGGACCCGCGGGCAGCGCCAGCTCGGCGGCAGAGTGAGGGAAGGAGGGGGAGGGGCGGATTCCAAGCCAGGCGGGCGACGCGAGCGCGCTGGCGTCTCGTCACCAGAGATCGCGAGTGCGAGAGGCCCGGCCGGCAGGTGGACACGCGGGCACCGCCGGCTCGGCGGCAGAGTCAGGGAAGTGGGGGGAGGGGATAGAGCCCCGTCGGGCTCGTCGACCCGCGGCTCCTGGCGGCTCTGCGGCCGAGTTGGGGAAGGAGGGGGGGAGGGGCAGACTCCCTGACAGCCGGGCGATGCGCGCGCGCCGGCGGCTCGGCGGCACAGGTCGCGAGTGGGGGAGGCCCGGCCGGCAGGTGGACACGCGGGCACCGCCAGCTCGGCGGCAGAGTGAGGAAAGGGGGGGCGGGGCAGACACCTCGACAGCCGGGCGATGCGCGCGCGCTGGCGGCTCGTCACCAGAGGTCGCGAGTGCGAGAGGCCCGGCCGGCAGGTGGACACGGGGGCACCGCCGGCTCGGCGGCAGAGTCAGGGAAGTGGGGGGAGGGGATAGAGCCCCGTCGGGCTCGTCGACCCGCGGCTCCTGGCGGCTCTGCGGCCGAGTTGGGGAAGGAGGGGGGGAGGGGCAGACTCCCTGACAGCCGGGCGATGCGCGCGCGCCGGCGGCTCGGCGGCACAGGTCGCGAGTGGGGGAGGCCCGGCCGGCAGGTGGACACGCGGGCACCGCCAGCTCGGCGGCAGAGTGAGGAAAGGGGGGGCGGGGCAGACACCTCGACAGCCGGGCGACGCGCGCGCGCTGGCGGCTCGTCACCAGAGGTCGCGAGTGCGAGAGGCCCGGCCGGCAGGTGGACACGGGGGCACCGCCGGCTCGGCGGCAGAGTCAGGGAAGTGGGGGGAGGGGATAGAGCCCCGTCGGGCTCGTCGACCCGCGGCTCCTGGCGGCTCTGCGGCCGAGTTGGGGAAGGAGGGGGGGAGGGGCAGACTCCCTGACAGCCGGGCGATGCGCGCGCGCCGGCGGCTCGGCGGCACAGGTCGCGAGTGGGGGAGGCCCGGCCGGCAGGTGGACACGCGGGCACCGCCAGCTCGGCGGCAGAGTGAGGAAAGGGGGGGCGGGGCAGACACCTCGACAGCCGGGCGACGCGCGCGCGCTGGCGGCTCGTCACCAGAGGTCGCGAGTGCGACAGGCCCGGCCGGCAGGTGGACACGCGGGCACCCGCAGCTCGTCGGCAGGGTTAGGGAAGGGG
This sequence comes from Giraffa tippelskirchi, assembly GCF_054371585.1. Lineage (NCBI taxonomy): Eukaryota > Metazoa > Chordata > Mammalia > Artiodactyla > Giraffidae > Giraffa > Giraffa tippelskirchi. The sequence goes on from NC_137282.1 coordinate 69,036,969, forward strand.
GGGGAGGGGATAGAGCCCCGTCCGGCTGGTCGACCCGCGGGAACTGCCAGGCGGGCGACGGGCGCGCGCTGGCGGCTGGGCGGGCGAGGTCGCCAGTGGGAGAGGCCCGGCCGGCAGGTGCCCGCGGGCAACGCCAGCTGGGCGGCAGAGTGAGGGGAGGAGCGGGGGAGGGGCAGACAGCCTGACAGCCGGGCGACGGGCGCGCGCTGGCGGCTCGGCGGGCGAGGTCGCGAGTGGGAGAGCCCCGGTCGCAGGTGGCCCCGCGGGCACCCGCAGCTCGTCGACAGAGTTAGGGAAGTGGGGGGAGGGGATAGAGCCCCGTCGGGGTCGTCGACCCGCGGCTCCTGGCGGCTCTGCGGCCGAGTTAGGGAAGGAGGGGGGGAGGGGCAGACTCCCTGACAGCCGGGCGATGCGCGCGCGCCGGCGGCTCGGCGGCACAGGTCGCGAGTGGGGGAGGCCCGGCCGGCAGGTGGACACGCGGGCACCGCCAGCTCGGCGGCAGAGTGAGGAAAGGGGGGGGAGGGGCAGACACCTAGACAGCCGGGCGACGCGCGCGCGCCGGCGGCTCGTGACCAGAGGTCGCGTGTATGGGAGCACCGGCCGGCAGGTGGACCCGCGGGCAGCGCCAGCTCGGCGGCAGAGTGAGGGAAGGAGGGGGAGGGGCGGATTCCAAGCCAGGCGGGCGACGCGCGCGCGCTGGCGTCTCGTCACCAGAGATCGCGAGTGCGAGAGGCCCGGCCGGCAGGTGGACACGCGGGCACCGCCGGCTCGGCGGCAGAGTCAGGGAAGTGGGGGGAGGGGATAGAGCCCCGTCGGGCTCGTCGACCCGCGGCTCCTGGCGGCTCTGCGGCTGAGTTGGGGAAGGAGGGGGGGAGGGGCAGACTCCCTGACAGCCGGGCGATGCGCGCGCGCCGGCGGCTCGGCGGCACAGGTCGCGAGTGGGGGAGGCCCGGCCGGCAGGTGGACACGCGGGCACCGCCAGCTCGGCGGCAGAGTGAGGAAAGGGGGGGCGGGGCAGACACCTCGACAGCCGGGCGACGCGCGCGCGCTGGCGGCTCGTCACCAGAGGTCGCGAGTGCGAGAGGCCCGGCCGGCAGGTGGACACGGGGGCACCGCCGGCTCGGCGGCAGAGTCAGGGAAGTGGGGGGAGGGGATAGAGCCCCGTCGGGCTCGTCGACCCGCGGCTCCTGGCGGCTCTGCGGCCGAGTTGGGGAAGGAGGGGGGGAGGGGCAGACTCCCTGACAGCCGGGCGATGCGCGCGCGCCGGCGGCTCGGCGGCACAGGTCGCGAGTGGGGGAGGCCCGGCCGGCAGGTGGACACGCGGGCACCGCCAGCTCGGCGGCAGAGTGAGGAAAGGGGGGGCGGGGCAGACACCTCGACAGCCGGGCGACGCGCGCGCGCTGGCGGCTCGTCACCAGAGGTCGCGAGTGCGAGAGGCCCGGCCGGCAGGTGGACACGGGGGCACCGCCGGCTCGGCGGCAGAGTCAGGGAAGTGGGGGGAGGGGATAGAGCCCCGTCGGGCTCGTCGACCCGCGGCTCCTGGCGGCTCTGCGGCCGAGTTGGGGAAGGAGGGGGGGAGGGGCAGACTCCCTGACAGCCGGGCGATGCGCGCGCGCCGGCGGCTCGGCGGCACAGGTCGCGAGTGGGGGAGGCCCGGCCGGCAGGTGGACACGCGGGCACCGCCAGCTCGGCGGCAGAGTGAGGAAAGGGGGGGCGGGGCAGACACCTCGACAGCCGGGCGACGCGCGCGAGCTGGCGGCTCGTCACCAGAGGTCGCGAGTGCGACAGGCCCGGCCGGCAGGTGGACACGCGGGCACCCGCAGCTCGTCGGCAGGGTTAGGGAAGGGGGGGGAGGGGATAGAGCCCCGTCCGGCTGGTCGACCCGCGGGAACTGCCAGGCGGGCGACGGGCGCGCGCTGGCGGCTGGGCGGGCGAGGTCGCCAGTGGGAGAGGCCCGGCCGGCAGGTGCCCGCGGGCAACGCCAGCTGGGCGGCAGAGTGAGGGGAGGAGCGGGGGAGGGGCAGACAGCCTGACAGCCGGGCGACGGGCGCGCGCTGGCGGCTCGGCGGGCGAGGTCGCGAGTGGGAGAGCCCCGGTCGCAGGTGGCCCCGCGGGCACCCGCAGCTCGTCGACAGAGTTAGGGAAGTGGGGGGAGGGGATAGAGCCCCGTCGGGCTCGTCGACCCGCGGCTCCTGGCGGCTCTGCGGCCGAGTTAGGGAAGGAGGGGGGGAGGGGCAGACTCCCTGACAGCCGGGCGATGCGCGCGCGCCGGCGGCTCGGCGGCACAGGTCGCGAGTGGGGGAGGCCCGGCCGGCAGGTGGACACGCGGGCACCGCCAGCTCGGCGGCAGAGTGAGGAAAGGGGGGGGAGGGGCAGACACCTAGACAGCCGGGCGACGCGCGCGCGCCGGCGGCTCGTGACCAGAGGTCGCGTGTATGGGAGCACCGGCCGGCAGGTGGACCCGCGGGCAGCGCCAGCTCGGCGGCAGAGTGAGGGAAGGAGGGGGAGGGGCGGATTCCAAGCCAGGCGGGCGACGCGCGCGCGCTGGCGTCTCGTCACCAGAGATCGCGAGTGCGAGAGGCCCGGCCGGCAGGTGGACACGCGGGCACCGCCGGCTCGGCGGCAGAGTCAGGGAAGTGGGGGGAGGGGATAGAGCCCCGTCGGGCTCGTCGACCCGCGGCTCCTGGCGGCTCTGCGGCCGAGTTGGGGAAGGAGGGGGGGAGGGGCAGACTCCCTGACAGCCGGGCGATGCGCGCGCGCCGGCGGCTCGGCGGCACAGGTCGCGAGTGGGGGAGGCCCGGCCGGCAGGTGGACACGCGGGCACCGCCAGCTCGGCGGCAGAGTGAGGAAAGGGGGGGCGGGGCAGACACCTCGACAGCCGGGCGACGCGCGCGCGCTGGCGGCTCGTCACCAGAGGTCGCGAGTGCGAGAGGCCAGGCCGGCAGGTGGACACGCGGGCACCCGCAGCTCGTCGGCAGGGTTAGGGAAGGGGGGGAGGGGATAGAGCCCCGTCCGGCTGGTCGACCCGCGGGCACTGCCAGGCGGGCGACGGGCGCGCGCTGGCGGCTGGGCGGGCGAGGTCGCCAGTGGGAGAGGCCCGGCCGGCAGGTGCCCGCGGGCAACGCCAGCTGGGCGGCAGAGTGAGGGGAGGAGCGGGGGAGGGGCAGACAGCCTGACAGCCGGGCGACGGGCGCGCGCTGGCGGCTCGGCGGGCGAGGTCGCGAGTGGGAGAGCCCCGGTCGCAGGTGGCCCCGCGGGCACCCGCAGCTCGTCGACAGAGCTAGGGAAGTGGGGGGAGGGGATAGAGCCCCGTCGGGCTCGTCGACCCGCGGCTCCTGGCGGCTCTGCGGCCGAGTTGGGGAAGGAGGGGGGGAGGGGCAGACTCCCTGACAGCCGGGCGATGCGCGCGCGCCGGCGGCTCGGCGGCACAGGTCGCGAGTGGGGGAGGCCCGGCCGGCAGGTGGACACGCGGGCACCGCCAGCTCGGCGGCAGAGTGAGGAAAGGGGGGGCGGGGCAGACACCTCGACAGCCGGGCGATGCGCGCGCGCTGGCGGCTCGTCACCAGAGGTCGCGAGTGCGAGAGGCCCGGCCGGCAGGTGGACACGGGGGCACCGCCGGCTCGGCGGCAGAGTCAGGGAAGTGGGGGGAGGGGATAGAGCCCCGTCGGGCTCGTCGACCCGCGGCTCCTGGCGGCTCTGCGGCCGAGTTGGGGAAGGAGGGGGGGAGGGGCAGACTCCCTGACAGCCGGGCGATGCGCGCGCGCCGGCGGCTCAGCGGCACAGGTCGCGAGTGGGGGAGGCCCGGCCGGCAGGTGGACACGCGGGCACCGCCAGCTCGGCGGCAGAGTGAGGAAAGGGGGGGCGGGGCAGACACCTCGACAGCCGGGCGACGCGCGCGCGCTGGCGGCTCGTCACCAGAGGTCGCGAGTGCGAGAGGCCCGGCCGGCAGGTGGACACGGGGGCACCGCCGGCTCGGCGGCAGAGTCAGGGAAGTGGGGGGAGGGGATAGAGCCCCGTCGGGCTCGTCGACCCGCGGCTCCTGGCGGCTCTGCGGCCGAGTTGGGGAAGGAGGGGGGGAGGGGCAGACTCCCTGACAGCCGGGCGATGCGCGCGCGCCGGCGGCTCGGCGGCACAGGTCGCGAGTGGGGGAGGCCCGGCCGGCAGGTGGACACGCGGGCACCGCCAGCTCGGCGGCAGAGTGAGGAAAGGGGGGGGAGGGGCAGACACCTAGACAGCCGGGCGACGCGCGCGCGCCGGCGGCTCGTGACCAGAGGTCGCGTGTATGGGAGCACCGGCCGGCAGGTGGACCCGCGGGCAGCGCCAGCTCGGCGGCAGAGTGAGGGAAGGAGGGGGAGGGGCGGATTCCAAGCCAGGCGGGCGACGCGCGCGCGCTGGCGTCTCGTCACCAGAGATCGCGAGTGCGAGAGGCCCGGCCGGCAGGTGGACACGCGGGCACCGCCGGCTCGGCGGCAGAGTCAGGGAAGTGGGGGGAGGGGATAGAGCCCCGTCGGGCTCGTCGACCCGCGGCTCCTGGCGGCTCTGCGGCCGAGTTGGGGAAGGAGGGGGGGAGGGGCAGACTCCCTGACAGCCGGGCGATGCGCGCGCGCCGGCGGCTCGGCGGCACAGGTCGCGAGTGGGGGAGGCCCGGCCGGCAGGTGGACACGCGGGCACCGCCAGCTCGGCGGCAGAGTGAGGAAAGGGGGGGCGGGGCAGACACCTCGACAGCCGGGCGACGCGCGCGCGCTGGCGGCTCGTCACCAGAGGTCGCGAGTGCGAGAGGCCAGGCCGGCAGGTGGACACGCGGGCACCCGCAGCTCGTCGGCAGCGTTAGGGAAGGGGGGGAGGGGATAGAGCCCCGTCCGGCTGGTCGACCCGCGGGCACTGCCAGGCGGGCGACGGGCGCGCGCTGGCGGCTGGGCGGGCGAGGTCGCCAGTGGGAGAGGCCCGGCCGGCAGGTGCCCGCGGGCAACGCCAGCTGGGCGGCAGAGTGAGGGGAGGAGCGGGGGAGGGGCCGACAGCCTGACAGCCGGGCGACGGGCGCGCGCTGGCGGCTCGGCGGGCGAGGTCGCGAGTGGGAGAGCCCCGGTCGCAGGTGGCCCCGCGGGCACCCGCAGCTCGTCGACAGAGTTAGGGAAGTGGGGGGAGGGGATAGAGCCCCGTCGGGCTCGTCGACCCGCGGCTCCTGGCGGCTCTGCGGCCGAGTTAGGGAAGGAGGGGGGGAGGGGCAGACTCCCTGACAGCCGGGCGATGCGCGCGCGCCGGCGGCTCGGCGGCACAGGTCGCGAGTGGGGGAGGCCCGGCCGGCAGGTGGACACGCGGGCACCGCCAGCTCGGCGGCAGAGTGAGGAAAGGGGGGGGAGGGGCAGACACCTAGACAGCCGGGCGACGCGCGCGCGCCGGCGGCTCGTGACCAGAGGTCGCGTGTAGGGGAGCACCGGCCGGCAGGTGCACCCGCGGGCACCGCCAGCTCGGCGGCAGAGTGAGGGAAGGAGGGGGAGGGGCGGATTCCAAGCCAGGCGGGCGACGCGCGCGCGCTGGCGTCTCGTCACCAGAGATCGCGAGTGCGAGAGGCCCGGCCGGCAGGTGGACACGCGGGCACCGCCGGCTCGGCGGCAGAGTCAGGGAAGTGGGGGGAGCGGATAGAGCCCCGTCGGGCTCGTCGACCCGCGGCTCCTGGCGGCTCTGCGGCCGAGTTGGGGAAGGAGGGGGGGAGGGGCAGACTCCCTGACAGCCGGGCGATGCGCGCGCGCCGGCGGCTCGGCGGCACAGGTCGCGAGTGGGGGAGGCCCGGCCGGCAGGTGGACACGCGGGCACCGCCAGCTCGGCGGCAGAGTGAGGAAAGGGGGGGCGGGGCAGACACCTCGACAGCCGGGCGACGCGCGCGCGCTGGCGGCTCGTCACCAGAGGTCGGGAGTGCGAGAGGCCAGGCCGGCAGGTGGACACGCGGGCACCCGCAGCTCGTCGGCAGGGTTAGGGAAGGGGGGAAGGGGATAGAGCCCCGTCCGGCTGGTCGACCCGCGGGCACTGCCAGGCGGGCGACGGGCGCGCGCTGGCGGCTGGGCGGGCGCGGTCGCCAGTGGGAGAGGCCCGGCCGGCAGGTGCCCGCGGGCAACGCCAGCTGGGCGGCAGAGTGAGGGGAGGAGCGGGGGAGGGGCAGACAGCCTGACAGCCGGGCGACGGGCGCGCGCTGGCGGCTCGGCGGGCGAGGTCGCGAGTGGGAGAGCCCCGGTCGCAGGTGGCCCCGCGGGCACCCGCAGCTCGTCGACAGAGTTAGGGAAGTGGGGGGAGGGGATAGAGCCCCGTCGGGCTCGTCGACCCGCGGCTCCTGGCGGCTCTGCGGCCGAGTTAGGGAAGGAGGGGGGGAGGGGCAGACTCCCTGACAGCCGGGCGATGCGCGCGCGCCGGCGGCTCGGCGGCACAGGTCGCGAGTGGGGGAGGCCCGGCCGGCAGGTGGACACGCGGGCACCGCCAGCTCGGCGGCAGAGTGAGGAAAGGGGGGGGAGGGGCAGACACCTAGACAGCCGGGCGACGCGCGCGCGCCGGCGGCTCGTGACCAGAGGTCGCGTGTAGGGGAGCACCGGCCGGCAGGTGGACCCGCGGGCAGCGCCAGCTCGGCGGCAGAGTGAGGGAAGGAGGGGGAGGGGCGGATTCCAAGCCAGGCGGGCGACGCGCGCGCGCTGGCGTCTCGTCACCAGAGATCGCGAGTGCGAGAGGCCCGGCCGGCAGGTGGACACGCGGGCACCGCCGGCTCGGCGGCAGAGTCAGGGATGTGGGGGGAGGGGATAGAGCCCCGTCGGGCTCGTCGACCCGCGGCTCCTGGCGGCTCTGCGGCCGAGTTGGGGAAGGAGGGGGGGAGGGGCAGACTCCCTGACAGCCGGGCGATGCGCGCGCGCCGGCGGCTCGGCGGCACAGGTCGCGAGTGGGGGAGGCCCGGCCGGCAGGTGGACACGCGGGCACCGCCAGCTCGGCGGCAGAGTGAGGAAAGGGGGGGCGGGGCAGACACCTCGACAGCCGGGCGATGCGCGCGCGCTGGCGGCTCGTCACCAGAGGTCGCGAGTGCGAGAGGCCCGGCCGGCAGGTGGACACGGGGGCACCGCCGGCTCGGCGGCAGAGTCAGGGAAGTGGGGGGAGGGGATAGAGCCCCGTCGGGCTCGTCGACCCGCGGCTCCTGGCGGCTCTGCGGCCGAGTTGGGGAAGGAGGGGGGGAGGGGCAGACTCCCTGACAGCCGGGCGATGCGCGCGCGCCGGCGGCTCGGCGGCACAGGTCGCGAGTGGGGGAGGCCCGGCCGGCAGGTGGACACGCGGGCACCGCCAGCTCGGCGGCAGAGTGAGGAAAGGGGAGGCGGGGCAGACACCTCGACAGCCGGGCGACGCGCGCGCGCTGGCGGCTCGTCACCAGAGGTCGCGAGTGCGAGAGGCCCGGCCGGCAGGTGGACACGGGGGCACCGCCGGCTCGGCGGCAGAGTCAGGGAAGTGGGGGGAGGGGATAGAGCCCCGTCGGGCTCGTCGACCCGCGGCTCCTGGCGGCTCTGCGGCCGAGTTGGGGAAGGAGGGGGGGAGGGGCAGACTCCCTGACAGCCGGGCGATGCGCGCGCGCCGGCGGCTCGGCGGCACAGGTCGCGAGTGGGGGAGGCCCGGCCGGCAGGTGGACACGCGGGCACCGCCAGCTCGGCGGCAGAGTGAGGAAAGGGGGGGCGGGGCAGACACCTCGACAGCCGGGCGACGCGCGCGAGCTGGCGGCTCGTCACCAGAGGTCGCGAGTGCGACAGGCCCGGCCGGCAGGTGGACACGCGGGCACCCGCAGCTCGTCGGCAGGGTTAGGGAAGGGGGGGGAGGGGATAGAGCCCCGTCCGGCTGGTCGACCCGCGGGAACTGCCAGGCGGGCGACGGGCGCGCGCTGGCGGCTGGGCGGGCGAGGTCGCCAGTGGGAGAGGCCCGGCCGGCAGGTGCCCGCGGGCAACGCCAGCTGGGCGGCAGAGTGAGGGGAGGAGCGGGGGAGGGGCAGACAGCCTGACAGCCGGGCGACGGGCGCGCGCTGGCGGCTCGGCGGGCGAGGTCGCGAGTGGGAGAGCCCCGGTCGCAGGTGGCCCCGCGGGCACCCGCAGCTCGTCGACAGAGTTAGGGAAGTGGGGGGAGGGGATAGAGCCCCGTCGGGCTCGTCGACCCGCGGCTCCTGGCGGCTCTGCGGCCGAGTTAGGGAAGGAGGGGGGGAGGGGCAGACTCCCTGACAGCCGGGCGATGCGCGCGCGCCGGCGGCTCGGCGGCACAGGTCGCGAGTGGGGGAGGCCCGGCCGGCAGGTGGACACGCGGGCACCGCCAGCTCGGCGGCAGAGTGAGGAAAGGGGGGGGAGGGGCAGACACCTAGACAGCCGGGCGACGCGCGCGCGCCGGCGGCTCGTGACCAGAGGTCGCGTGTATGGGAGCACCGGCCGGCAGGTGGACCCGCGGGCAGCGCCAGCTCGGCGGCAGAGTGAGGGAAGGAGGGGGAGGGGCGGATTCCAAGCCAGGCGGGCGACGCGCGCGCGCTGGCGTCTCGTCACCAGAGATCGCGAGTGCGAGAGGCCCGGCCGGCAGGTGGACACGCGGGCACCGCCGGCTCGGCGGCAGAGTCAGGGAAGTGGGGGGAGGGGATAGAGCCCCGTCGGGCTCGTCGACCCGCGGCTCCTGGCGGCTCTGCGGCCGAGTTGGGGAAGGAGGGGGGGAGGGGCAGACTCCCTGACAGCCGGGCGATGCGCGCGCGCCGGCGGCTCGGCGGCACAGGTCGCGAGTGGGGGAGGCCCGGCCGGCAGGTGGACACGCGGGCACCGCCAGCTCGGCGGCAGAGTGAGGAAAGGGGGGGCGGGGCAGACACCTCGACAGCCGGGCGACGCGCGCGCGCTGGCGGCTCGTCACCAGAGGTCGCGAGTGCGAGAGGCCAGGCCGGCAGGTGGACACGCGGGCACCCGCAGCTCGTCGGCAGGGTTAGGGAAGGGGGGGAGGGGATAGAGCCCCGTCCGGCTGGTCGACCCGCGGGCACTGCCAGGCGGGCGACGGGCGCGCGCTGGCGGCTGGGCGGGCGAGGTCGCCAGTGGGAGAGGCCCGGCCGGCAGGTGCCCGCGGGCAACGCCAGCTGGGCGGCAGAGTGAGGGGAGGAGCGGGGGAGGGGCAGACAGCCTGACAGCCGGGCGACGGGCGCGCGCTGGCGGCTCGGCGGGCGAGGTCGCGAGTGGGAGAGCCCCGGTCGCAGGTGGACCCGCGGGCACCCGCAGCTCGTCGACAGAGCTAGGGAAGTGGGGGGAGGGGATAGAGCCCCGTCGGGCTCGTCGACCCGCGGCTCCTGGCGGCTCTGCGGCCGAGTTGGGGAAGGAGGGGGGGAGGGGCAGACTCCCTGACAGCCGGGCGATGCGCGCGCGCCGGCGGCTCGGCGGCACAGGTCGCGAGTGGGGGAGGCCCGGCCGGCAGGTGGACACGCGGGCACCGCCAGCTCGGCGGCAGAGTGAGGAAAGGGGGGGCGGGGCAGACACCTCGACAGCCGGGCGATGCGCGCGCGCTGGCGGCTCGTCACCAGACGTCGCGAGTGCGAGAGGCCCGGCCGGCAGGTGGACACGGGGGCACCGCCGGCTCGGCGGCAGAGTCAGGGAAGTGGGGGGAGGGGATAGAGCCCCGTCGGGCTCGTCGACCCGCGGCTCCTGGCGGCTCTGCGGCCGAGTTGGGGAAGGAGGGGGGGAGGGGCAGACTCCCTGACAGCCGGGCGATGCGCGCGCGCCGGCGGCTCAGCGGCACAGGTCGCGAGTGGGGGAGGCCCGGCCGGCAGGTGGACACGCGGGCACCGCCAGCTCGGCGGCAGAGTGAGGAAAGGGGGGGCGGGGCAGACACCTCGACAGCCGGGCGACGCGCGCGCGCTGGCGGCTCGTCACCAGAGGTCGCGAGTGCGAGAGGCCCGGCCGGCAGGTGGACACGGGGGCACCGCCGGCTCGGCGGCAGAGTCAGGGAAGTGGGGGGAGGGGATAGAGCCCCGTCGGGCTCGTCGACCCGCGGCTCCTGGCGGCTCTGCGGCCGAGTTGGGGAAGGAGGGGGGGAGGGGCAGACTCCCTGACAGCCGGGCGATGCGCGCGCGCCGGCGGCTCGGCGGCACAGGTCGCGAGTGGGGGAGGCCCGGCCGGCAGGTGGACACGCGGGCACCGCCAGCTCGGCGGCAGAGTGAGGAAAGGGGGGGGAGGGGCAGACACCTAGACAGCCGGGCGACGCGCGCGCGCCGGCGGCTCGTGACCAGAGGTCGCGTGTAGGGGAGCACCGGCCGGCAGGTGCACCCGCGGGCACCGCCAGCTCGGCGGCAGAGTGAGGGAAGGAGGGGGAGGGGCGGATTCCAAGCCAGGCGGGCGACGCGCGCGCGCTGGCGTCTCGTCACCAGAGATCGCGAGTGCGAGAGGCCCGGCCGGCAGGTGGACACGCGGGCACCGCCGGCTCGGCGGCAGAGTCAGGGAAGTGGGGGGAGCGGATAGAGCCCCGTCGGGCTCGTCGACCCGCGGCTCCTGGCGGCTCTGCGGCCGAGTTGGGGAAGGAGGGGGGAGGGGCAGACTCCCTGACAGCCGGGCGATGCGCGCGCGCCGGCGGCTCGGCGGCACAGGTCGCGAGTGGGGGAGGCCCGGCCGGCAGGTGGACACGCGGGCACCGCCAGCTCGGCGGCAGAGTGAGGAAAGGGGGGGCGGGGCAGACACCTCGACAGCCGGGCGACGCGCGCGCGCTGGCGGCTCGTCACCAGAGGTCGGGAGTGCGAGAGGCCAGGCCGGCAGGTGGACACGCGGGCACCCGCAGCTCGTCGGCAGGGTTAGGGAAGGGGGGAAGGGGATAGAGCCCCGTCCGGCTGGTCGACCCGCGGGCACTGCCAGGCGGGCGACGGGCGCGCGCTGGCGGCTGGGCGGGCGCGGTCGCCAGTGGGAGAGGCCCGGCCGGCAGGTGCCCGCGGGCAACGCCAGCTGGGCGGCAGAGTGAGGGGAGGAGCGGGGGAGGGGCAGACAGCCTGACAGCCGGGCGACGGGCGCGCGCTGGCGGCTCGGCGGGCGAGGTCGCGAGTGGGAGAGCCCCGGTCGCAGGTGGCCCCGCGGGCACCCGCAGCTCGTCGACAGAGTTAGGGAAGTGGGGGGAGGGGATAGAGCCCCGTCGGGCTCGTCGACCCGCGGCTCCTGGCGGCTCTGCGGCCGAGTTAGGGAAGGAGGGGGGGAGGGGCAGACTCCCTGACAGCCGGGCGATGCGCGCGCGCCGGCGGCTCGGCGGCACAGGTCGCGAGTGGGGGAGGCCCGGCCGGCAGGTGGACACGCGGGCACCGCCAGCTCGGCGGCAGAGTGAGGAAAGGGGGGGGAGGGGCAGACACCTAGACAGCCGGGCGACGCGCGCGCGCCGGCGGCTCGTGACCAGAGGTCGCGTGTAGGGGAGCACCGGCCGGCAGGTGGACCCGCGGGCACCGCCAGCTCGGCGGCAGAGTGAGGGAAGGAGGGGGAGGGGCGGATTCCAAGCCAGGCGGGCGACGCGCGCGCGCTGGCGTCTCGTCACCAGAGATCGCGAGTGCGAGAGGCCCGGCCGGCAGGTGGACACGCGGGCACCGCCGGCTCGGCGGCAGAGTCAGGGATGTGGGGGGAGGGGATAGAGCCCCGTCGGGCTCGTCGACCCGCGGCTCCTGGCGGCTCTGCGGCCGAGTTGGGGAAGGAGGGGGGGAGGGGCAGACTCCCTGACAGCCGGGCGATGCGCGCGCGCCGGCGGCTCGGCGGCACAGGTCGCGAGTGGGGGAGGCCCGGCCGGCAGGTGGACACGCGGGCACCGCCAGCTCGGCGGCAGAGTGAGGAAAGGGGGGGCGGGGCAGACACCTCGACAGCCGGGCGATGCGCGCGCGCTGGCGGCTCGTCACCAGAGGTCGCGAGTGCGAGAGGCCCGGCCGGCAGGTGGACACGGGGGCACCGCCGGCTCGGCGGCAGAGTCAGGGAAGTGGGGGGAGGGGATAGAGCCCCGTCGGGCTCGTCGACCCGCGGCTCCTGGCGGCTCTGCGGCCGAGTTGGGGAAGGAGGGGGGGAGGGGCAGACTCCCTGACAGCCGGGCGATGCGCGCGCGCCGGCGGCTCGGCGGCACAGGTCGCGAGTGGGGGAGGCCCGGCCGGCAGGTGGACACGCGGGCACCGCCAGCTCGGCGGCAGAGTGAGGAAAGGGGAGGCGGGGCAGACACCTCGACAGCCGGGCGACGCGCGCGCGCTGGCGGCTCGTCACCAGAGGTCGCGAGTGCGAGAGGCCCGGCCGGCAGGTGGACACGGGGGCACCGCCGGCTCGGCGGCAGAGTCAGGGAAGTGGGGGGAGGGGATAGAGCCCCGTCGGGCTCGTCGACCCGCGGCTCCTGGCGGCTCTGCGGCCGAGTTGGGGAAGGAGGGGGGGAGGGGCAGACTCCCTGACAGCCGGGCGATGCGCGCGCGCCGGCGGCTCGGCGGCACAGGTCGCGAGTGGGGGAGGCCCGGCCGGCAGGTGGACACGCGGGCACCGCCAGCTCGGCGGCAGAGTGAGGAAAGGGGGGGCGGGGCAGACACCTCGACAGCCGGGCGACGCGCGCGAGCTGGCGGCTCGTCACCAGAGGTCGCGAGTGCGACAGGCCCGGCCGGCAGGTGGACACGCGGGCACCCGCAGCTCGTCGGCAGGGTTAGGGAAGGGGGGGGAGGGGATAGAGCCCCGTCCGGCTGGTCGACCCGCGGGAACTGCCAGGCGGGCGACGGGCGCGCGCTGGCGGCTGGGCGGGCGAGGTCGCCAGTGGGAGAGGCCCGGCCGGCAGGTGCCCGCGGGCAACGCCAGCTGGGCGGCAGAGTGAGGGGAGGAGCGGGGGAGGGGCAGACAGCCTGACAGCCGGGCGACGGGCGCGCGCTGGCGGCTCGGCGGGCGAGGTCGCGAGTGGGAGAGCCCCGGTCGCAGGTGGCCCCGCGGGCACCCGCAGCTCGTCGACAGAGTTAGGGAAGTGGGGGGAGGGGATAGAGCCCCGTCGGGCTCGTCGACCCGCGGCTCCTGGCGGCTCTGCGGCCGAGTTAGGGAAGGAGGGGGGGAGGGGCAGACTCCCTGACAGCCGGGCGATGCGCGCGCGCCGGCGGCTCGGCGGCACAGGTCGCGAGTGGGGGAGGCCCGGCCGGCAGGTGGACACGCGGGCACCGCCAGCTCGGCGGCAGAGTGAGGAAAGGGGGGGGAGGGGCAGACACCTAGACAGCCGGGCGACGCGCGCGCGCCGGCGGCTCGTGACCAGAGGTCGCGTGTATGGGAGCACCGGCCGGCAGGTGGACCCGCGGGCAGCGCCAGCTCGGCGGCAGAGTGAGGGAAGGAGGGGGAGGGGCGGATTCCAAGCCAGGCGGGCGACGCGCGCGCGCTGGCGTCTCGTCACCAGAGATCGCGAGTGCGAGAGGCCCGGCCGGCAGGTGGACACGCGGGCACCGCCGGCTCGGCGGCAGAGTCAGGGAAGTGGGGGGAGGGGATAGAGCCCCGTCGGGCTCGTCGACCCGCGGCTCCTGGCGGCTCTGCGGCCGAGTTGGGGAAGGAGGGGGGGAGGGGCAGACTCCCTGACAGCCGGGCGATGCGCGCGCGCCGGCGGCTCGGCGGCACAGGTCGCGAGTGGGGGAGGCCCGGCCGGCAGGTGGACACGCGGGCACCGCCAGCTCGGCGGCAGAGTGAGGAAAGGGGGGGCGGGGCAGACACCTCGACAGCCGGGCGACGCGCGCGCGCTGGCGGCTCGTCACCAGAGGTCGCGAGTGCGAGAGGCCAGGCCGGCAGGTGGACACGCGGGCACCCGCAGCTCGTCGGCAGGGTTAGGGAAGGGGGGGAGGGGATAGAGCCCCGTCCGGCTGGTCGACCCGCGGGCACTGCCAGGCGGGCGACGGGCGCGCGCTGGCGGCTGGGCGGGCGAGGTCGCCAGTGGGAGAGGCCCGGCCGGCAGGTGCCCGCGGGCAACGCCAGCTGGGCGGCAGAGTGAGGGGAGGAGCGGGGGAGGGGCAGAGAGCCTGACAGCCGGGCGACGGGCGCGCGCTGGCGGCTCGGCGGGCGAGGTCGCGAGTGGGAGAGCCCCGGTCGCAGGTGGACCCGCGGGCACCCGCAGCTCGTCGACAGAGCTAGGGAAGTGGGGGGAGGGGATAGAGCCCCGTCGGGCTCGTCGACCCGCGGCTCCTGGCGGCTCTGCGGCCGAGTTGGGGAAGGAGGGGGGGAGGGGCAGACTCCCTGACAGCCGGGCGATGCGCGCGCGCCGGCGGCTCGGCGGCACAGGTCGCGAGTGGGGGAGGCCCGGCCGGCAGGTGGACACGCGGGCACCGCCAGCTCGGCGGCAGAGTGAGGAAAGGGGGGGCGGGGCAGACACCTCGACAGCCGGGCGATGCGCGCGCGCTGGCGGCTCGTCACCAGACGTCGCGAGTGCGAGAGGCCCGGCCGGCAGGTGGACACGGGGGCACCGCCGGCTCGGCGGCAGAGTCAGGGAAGTGGGGGGAGGGGATAGAGCCCCGTCGGGCTCGTCGACCCGCGGCTCCTGGCGGCTCTGCGGCCGAGTTGGGGAAGGAGGGGGGGAGGGGCAGACTCCCTGACAGCCGGGCGATGCGCGCGCGCCGGCGGCTCAGCGGCACAGGTCGCGAGTGGGGGAGGCCCGGCCGGCAGGTGGACACGCGGGCACCGCCAGCTCGGCGGCAGAGTGAGGAAAGGGGGGGCGGGGCAGACACCTCGACAGCCGGGCGACGCGCGCGCGCTGGCGGCTCGTCACCAGAGGTCGCGAGTGCGAGAGGCCCGGCCGGCAGGTGGACACGGGGGCACCGCCGGCTCGGCGGCAGAGTCAGGGAAGTGGGGGGAGGGGATAGAGCCCCGTCGGGCTCGTCGACCCGCGGCTCCTGGCGGCTCTGCGGCCGAGTTGGGGAAGGAGGGGGGGAGGGGCAGACTCCCTGACAGCCGGGCGATGCGCGCGCGCCGGCGGCTCGGCGGCACAGGTCGCGAGTGGGGGAGGCCCGGCCGGCAGGTGGACACGCGGGCACCGCCAGCTCGGCGGCAGAGTGAGGAAAGGGGGGGGAGGGGCAGACACCTAGACAGCCGGGCGACGCGCGCGCGCCGGCGGCTCGTGACCAGAGGTCGCGTGTAGGGGAGCACCGGCCGGCAGGTGCACCCGCGGGCACCGCCAGCTCGGCGGCAGAGTGAGGGAAGGAGGGGGAGGGGCGGATTCCAAGCCAGGCGGGCGACGCGCGCGCGCTGGCGTCTCGTCACCAGAGATCGCGAGTGCGAGAGGCCCGGCCGGCAGGTGGACACGCGGGCACCGCCGGCTCGGCGGCAGAGTCAGGGAAGTGGGGGGAGCGGATAGAGCCCCGTCGGGCTCGTCGACCCGCGGCTCCTGGCGGCTCTGCGGCCGAGTTGGGGAAGGAGGGGGGGAGGGGCAGACTCCCTGACAGCCGGGCGATGCGCGCGCGCCGGCGGCTCGGCGGCACAGGTCGCGAGTGGGGGAGGCCCGGCCGGCAGGTGGACACGCGGGCACCGCCAGCTCGGCGGCAGAGTGAGGAAAGGGGGGGCGGGGCAGACACCTCGACAGCCGGGCGACGCGCGCGCGCTGGCGGCTCGTCACCAGAGGTCGGGAGTGCGAGAGGCCAGGCCGGCAGGTGGACACGCGGGCACCCGCAGCTCGTCGGCAGGGTTAGGGAAGGGGGGAAGGGGATAGAGCCCCGTCCGGCTGGTCGACCCGCGGGCACTGCCAGGCGGGCGACGGGCGCGCGCTGGCGGCTGGGCGGGCGCGGTCGCCAGTGGGAGAGGCCCGGCCGGCAGGTGCCCGCGGGCAACGCCAGCTGGGCGGCAGAGTGAGGGGAGGAGCGGGGGAGGGGCAGACAGCCTGACAGCCGGGCGACGGGCGCGCGCTGGCGGCTCGGCGGGCGAGGTCGCGAGTGGGAGAGCCCCGGTCGCAGGTGGCCCCGCGGGCACCCGCAGCTCGTCGACAGAGTTAGGGAAGTGGGGGGAGGGGATAGAGCCCCGTCGGGCTCGTCGACCCGCGGCTCCTGGCGGCTCTGCGGCCGAGTTAGGGAAGGAGGGGGGGAGGGGCAGACTCCCTGACAGCCGGGCGATGCGCGCGCGCCGGCGGCTCGGCGGCACAGGTCGCGAGTGGGGGAGGCCCGGCCGGCAGGTGGACACGCGGGCACCGCCAGCTCGGCGGCAGAGTGAGGAAAGGGGGGGGAGGGGCAGACACCTAGACAGCCGGGCGACGCGCGCGCGCCGGCGGCTCGTGACCAGAGGTCGCGTGTAGGGGAGCACCGGCCGGCAGGTGGACCCGCGGGCACCGCCAGCTCGGCGGCAGAGTGAGGGAAGGAGGGGGAGGGGCGGATTCCAAGCCAGGCGGGCGACGCGCGCGCGCTGGCGTCTCGTCACCAGAGATCGCGAGTGCGAGAGGCCCGGCCGGCAGGTGGACACGCGGGCACCGCCGGCTCGGCGGCAGAGTCAGGGATGTGGGGGGAGGGGATAGAGCCCCGTCGGGCTCGTCGACCCGCGGCTCCTGGCGGCTCTGCGGCCGAGTTGGGGAAGGAGGGGGGGAGGGGCAGACTCCCTGACAGCCGGGCGATGCGCGCGCGCCGGCGGCTCGGCGGCACAGGTCGCGAGTGGGGGAGGCCCGGCCGGCAGGTGGACACGCGGGCACCGCCAGCTCGGCGGCAGAGTGAGGAAAGGGGGGGCGGGGCAGACACCTCGACAGCCGGGCGATGCGCGCGCGCTGGCGGCTCGTCACCAGAGGTCGCGAGTGCGAGAGGCCCGGCCGGCAGGTGGACACGGGGGCACCGCCGGCTCGGCGGCAGAGTCAGGGAAGTGGGGGGAGGGGATAGAGCCCCGTCGGGCTCGTCGACCCGCGGCTCCTGGCGGCTCTGCGGCCGAGTTGGGGAAGGAGGGGGGAGGGGCAGACTCCCTGACAGCCGGGCGATGCGCGCGCGCCGGCGGCTCGGCGGCACAGGTCGCGAGTGGGGGAGGCCCGGCCGGCAGGTGGACACGCGGGCACCGCCAGCTCGGCGGCAGAGTGAGGAAAGGGGAGGCGGGGCAGACACCTCGACAGCCGGGCGACGCGCGCGCGCTGGCGGCTCGTCACCAGAGGTCGCGAGTGCGAGAGGCCCGGCCGGCAGGTGGACACGGGGGCACCGCCGGCTCGGCGGCAGAGTCAGGGAAGTGGGGGGAGGGGATAGAGCCCCGTCGGGCTCGTCGACCCGCGGCTCCTGGCGGCTCTGCGGCCGAGTTGGGGAAGGAGGGGGGGAGGGGCAGACTCCCTGACAGCCGGGCGATGCGCGCGCGCCGGCGGCTCGGCGGCACAGGTCGCGAGTGGGGGAGGCCCGGCCGGCAGGTGGACACGCGGGCACCGCCAGCTCGGCGGCAGAGTGAGGAAAGGGGGGGCGGGGCAGACACCTCGACAGCCGGGCGACGCGCGCGAGCTGGCGGCTCGTCACCAGAGGTCGCGAGTGCGACAGGCCCGGCCGGCAGGTGGACACGCGGGCACCCGCAGCTCGTCGGCAGGGTTAGGGAAGGGGGGGGAGGGGATAGAGCCCCGTCCGGCTGGTCGACCCGCGGGAACTGCCAGGCGGGCGACGGGCGCGCGCTGGCGGCTGGGCGGGCGAGGTCGCCAGTGGGAGAGGCCCGGCCGGCAGGTGCCCGCGGGCAACGCCAGCTGGGCGGCAGAGTGAGGGGAGGAGCGGGGGAGGGGCAGACAGCCTGACAGCCGGGCGACGGGCGCGCGCTGGCGGCTCGGCGGGCGAGGTCGCGAGTGGGAGAGCCCCGGTCGCAGGTGGCCCCGCGGGCACCCGCAGCTCGTCGACAGAGTTAGGGAAGTGGGGGGAGGGGATAGAGCCCCGTCGGGCTCGTCGACCCGCGGCTCCTGGCGGCTCTGCGGCCGAGTTAGGGAAGGAGGGGGGGAGGGGCAGACTCCCTGACAGCCGGGCGATGCGCGCGCGCCGGCGGCTCGGCGGCACAGGTCGCGAGTGGGGGAGGCCCGGCCGGCAGGTGGACACGCGGGCACCGCCAGCTCGGCGGCAGAGTGAGGAAAGGGGGGGGAGGGGCAGACACCTAGACAGCCGGGCGACGCGCGCGCGCCGGCGGCTCGTGACCAGAGGTCGCGTGTATGGGAGCACCGGCCGGCAGGTGGACCCGCGGGCAGCGCCAGCTCGGCGGCAGAGTGAGGGAAGGAGGGGGAGGGGCGGATTCCAAGCCAGGCGGGCGACGCGCGCGCGCTGGCGTCTCGTCACCAGAGATCGCGAGTGCGAGAGGCCCGGCCGGCAGGTGGACACGCGGGCACCGCCGGCTCGGCGGCAGAGTCAGGGAAGTGGGGGGAGGGGATAGAGCCCCGTCGGGCTCGTCGACCCGCGGCTCCTGGCGGCTCTGCGGCCGAGTTGGGGAAGGAGGGGGGGAGGGGCAGACTCCCTGACAGCCGGGCGATGCGCGCGCGCCGGCGGCTCGGCGGCACAGGTCGCGAGTGGGGGAGGCCCGGCCGGCAGGTGGACACGCGGGCACCGCCAGCTCGGCGGCAGAGTGAGGAAAGGGGGGGCGGGGCAGACACCTCGACAGCCGGGCGACGCGCGCGCGCTGGCGGCTCGTCACCAGAGGTCGCGAGTGCGAGAGGCCAGGCCGGCAGGTGGACACGCGGGCACCCGCAGCTCGTCGGCAGGGTTAGGGAAGGGGGGGAGGGGATAGAGCCCCGTCCGGCTGGTCGACCCGCGGGCACTGCCAGGCGGGCGACGGGCGCGCGCTGGCGGCTGGGCGGGCGAGGTCGCCAGTGGGAGAGGCCCGGCCGGCAGGTGCCCGCGGGCAACGCCAGCTGGGCGGCAGAGTGAGGGGAGGAGCGGGGGAGGGGCAGAGAGCCTGACAGCCGGGCGACGGGCGCGCGCTGGCGGCTCGGCGGGCGAGGTCGCGAGTGGGAGAGCCCCGGTCGCAGGTGGACCCGCGGGCACCCGCAGCTCGTCGACAGAGCTAGGGAAGTGGGGGGAGGGGATAGAGCCCCGTCGGGCTCGTCGACCCGCGGCTCCTGGCGGCTCTGCGGCCGAGTTGGGGAAGGAGGGGGGGAGGGGCAGACTCCCTGACAGCCGGGCGATGCGCGCGCGCCGGCGGCTCGGCGGCACAGGTCGCGAGTGGGGGAGGCCCGGCCGGCAGGTGGACACGCGGGCACCGCCAGCTCGGCGGCAGAGTGAGGAAAGGGGGGGCGGGGCAGACACCTCGACAGCCGGGCGATGCGCGCGCGCTGGCGGCTCGTCACCAGACGTCGCGAGTGCGAGAGGCCCGGCCGGCAGGTGGACACGGGGGCACCGCCGGCTCGGCGGCAGAGTCAGGGAAGTGGGGGGAGGGGATAGAGCCCCGTCGGGCTCGTCGACCCGCGGCTCCTGGCGGCTCTGCGGCCGAGTTGGGGAAGGAGGGGGGGAGGGGCAGACTCCCTGACAGCCGGGCGATGCGCGCGCGCCGGCGGCTCAGCGGCACAGGTCGCGAGTGGGGGAGGCCCGGCCGGCAGGTGGACACGCGGGCACCGCCAGCTCGGCGGCAGAGTGAGGAAAGGGGGGGCGGGGCAGACACCTCGACAGCCGGGCGACGCGCGCGCGCTGGCGGCTCGTCACCAGAGGTCGCGAGTGCGAGAGGCCCGGCCGGCAGGTGGACACGGGGGCACCGCCGGCTCGGCGGCAGAGTCAGGGAAGTGGGGGGAGGGGATAGAGCCCCGTCGGGCTCGTCGACCCGCGGCTCCTGGCGGCTCTGCGGCCGAGTTGGGGAAGGAGGGGGGGAGGGGCAGACTCCCTGACAGCCGGGCGATGCGCGCGCGCCGGCGGCTCGGCGGCACAGGTCGCGAGTGGGGGAGGCCCGGCCGGCAGGTGGACACGCGGGCACCGCCAGCTCGGCGGCAGAGTGAGGAAAGGGGGGGGAGGGGCAGACACCTAGACAGCCGGGCGACGCGCGCGCGCCGGCGGCTCGTGACCAGAGGTCGCGTGTAGGGGAGCACCGGCCGGCAGGTGCACCCGCGGGCACCGCCAGCTCGGCGGCAGAGTGAGGGAAGGAGGGGGAGGGGCGGATTCCAAGCCAGGCGGGCGACGCGCGCGCGCTGGCGTCTCGTCACCAGAGATCGCGAGTGCGAGAGGCCCGGCCGGCAGGTGGACACGCGGGCACCGCCGGCTCGGCGGCAGAGTCAGGGAAGTGGGGGGAGCGGATAGAGCCCCGTCGGGCTCGTCGACCCGCGGCTCCTGGCGGCTCTGCGGCCGAGTTGGGGAAGGAGGGGGGGAGGGGCAGACTCCCTGACAGCCGGGCGATGCGCGCGCGCCGGCGGCTCGGCGGCACAGGTCGCGAGTGGGGGAGGCCCGGCCGGCAGGTGGACACGCGGGCACCGCCAGCTCGGCGGCAGAGTGAGGAAAGGGGGGGCGGGGCAGACACCTCGACAGCCGGGCGACGCGCGCGCGCTGGCGGCTCGTCACCAGAGGTCGGGAGTGCGAGAGGCCAGGCCGGCAGGTGGACACGCGGGCACCCGCAGCTCGTCGGCAGGGTTAGGGAAGGGGGGAAGGGGATAGAGCCCCGTCCGGCTGGTCGACCCGCGGGCACTGCCAGGCGGGCGACGGGCGCGCGCTGGCGGCTGGGCGGGCGCGGTCGCCAGTGGGAGAGGCCCGGCCGGCAGGTGCCCGCGGGCAACGCCAGCTGGGCGGCAGAGTGAGGGGAGGAGCGGGGGAGGGGCAGACAGCCTGACAGCCGGGCGACGGGCGCGCGCTGGCGGCTCGGCGGGCGAGGTCGCGAGTGGGAGAGCCCCGGTCGCAGGTGGCCCCGCGGGCACCCGCAGCTCGTCGACAGAGTTAGGGAAGTGGGGGGAGGGGATAGAGCCCCGTCGGGCTCGTCGACCCGCGGCTCCTGGCGGCTCTGCGGCCGAGTTAGGGAAGGAGGGGGGGAGGGGCAGACTCCCTGACAGCCGGGCGATGCGCGCGCGCCGGCGGCTCGGCGGCACAGGTCGCGAGTGGGGGAGGCCCGGCCGGCAGGTGGACACGCGGGCACCGCCAGCTCGGCGGCAGAGTGAGGAAAGGGGGGGGAGGGGCAGACACCTAGACAGCCGGGCGACGCGCGC
Organism: Giraffa tippelskirchi; assembly: GCF_054371585.1. Classification (NCBI taxonomy): domain Eukaryota; kingdom Metazoa; phylum Chordata; class Mammalia; order Artiodactyla; family Giraffidae; genus Giraffa; species Giraffa tippelskirchi. The sequence goes on from NC_137282.1 coordinate 69,058,017, forward strand.
GCGCCGGCGGCTCGTGACCAGAGGTCGCGTGTAGGGGAGCACCGGCCGGCAGGTGGACCCGCGGGCACCGCCAGCTCGGCGGCAGAGTGAGGGAAGGAGGGGGAGGGGCGGATTCCAAGCCAGGCGGGCGACGCGCGCGCGCTGGCGTCTCGTCACCAGAGATCGCGAGTGCGAGAGGCCCGGCCGGCAGGTGGACACGCGGGCACCGCCGGCTCGGCGGCAGAGTCAGGGATGTGGGGGGAGGGGATAGAGCCCCGTCGGGCTCGTCGACCCGCGGCTCCTGGCGGCTCTGCGGCCGAGTTGGGGAAGGAGGGGGGGAGGGGCAGACTCCCTGACAGCCGGGCGATGCGCGCGCGCCGGCGGCTCGGCGGCACAGGTCGCGAGTGGGGGAGGCCCGGCCGGCAGGTGGACACGCGGGCACCGCCAGCTCGGCGGCAGAGTGAGGAAAGGGGGGGCGGGGCAGACACCTCGACAGCCGGGCGATGCGCGCGCGCTGGCGGCTCGTCACCAGAGGTCGCGAGTGCGAGAGGCCCGGCCGGCAGGTGGACACGGGGGCACCGCCGGCTCGGCGGCAGAGTCAGGGAAGTGGGGGGAGGGGATAGAGCCCCGTCGGGCTCGTCGACCCGCGGCTCCTGGCGGCTCTGCGGCCGAGTTGGGGAAGGAGGGGGGGAGGGGCAGACTCCCTGACAGCCGGGCGATGCGCGCGCGCCGGCGGCTCGGCGGCACAGGTCGCGAGTGGGGGAGGCCCGGCCGGCAGGTGGACACGCGGGCACCGCCAGCTCGGCGGCAGAGTGAGGAAAGGGGAGGCGGGGCAGACACCTCGACAGCCGGGCGACGCGCGCGCGCTGGCGGCTCGTCACCAGAGGTCGCGAGTGCGAGAGGCCCGGCCGGCAGGTGGACACGGGGGCACCGCCGGCTCGGCGGCAGAGTCAGGGAAGTGGGGGGAGGGGATAGAGCCCCGTCGGGCTCGTCGACCCGCGGCTCCTGGCGGCTCTGCGGCCGAGTTGGGGAAGGAGGGGGGGAGGGGCAGACTCCCTGACAGCCGGGCGATGCGCGCGCGCCGGCGGCTCGGCGGCACAGGTCGCGAGTGGGGGAGGCCCGGCCGGCAGGTGGACACGCGGGCACCGCCAGCTCGGCGGCAGAGTGAGGAAAGGGGGGGCGGGGCAGACACCTCGACAGCCGGGCGACGCGCGCGAGCTGGCGGCTCGTCACCAGAGGTCGCGAGTGCGACAGGCCCGGCCGGCAGGTGGACACGCGGGCACCCGCAGCTCGTCGGCAGGGTTAGGGAAGGGGGGGGAGGGGATAGAGCCCCGTCCGGCTGGTCGACCCGCGGGAACTGCCAGGCGGGCGACGGGCGCGCGCTGGCGGCTGGGCGGGCGAGGTCGCCAGTGGGAGAGGCCCGGCCGGCAGGTGCCCGCGGGCAACGCCAGCTGGGCGGCAGAGTGAGGGGAGGAGCGGGGGAGGGGCAGACAGCCTGACAGCCGGGCGACGGGCGCGCGCTGGCGGCTCGGCGGGCGAGGTCGCGAGTGGGAGAGCCCCGGTCGCAGGTGGCCCCGCGGGCACCCGCAGCTCGTCGACAGAGTTAGGGAAGTGGGGGGAGGGGATAGAGCCCCGTCGGGCTCGTCGACCCGCGGCTCCTGGCGGCTCTGCGGCCGAGTTAGGGAAGGAGGGGGGGAGGGGCAGACTCCCTGACAGCCGGGCGATGCGCGCGCGCCGGCGGCTCGGCGGCACAGGTCGCGAGTGGGGGAGGCCCGGCCGGCAGGTGGACACGCGGGCACCGCCAGCTCGGCGGCAGAGTGAGGAAAGGGGGGGGAGGGGCAGACACCTAGACAGCCGGGCGACGCGCGCGCGCCGGCGGCTCGTGACCAGAGGTCGCGTGTATGGGAGCACCGGCCGGCAGGTGGACCCGCGGGCAGCGCCAGCTCGGCGGCAGAGTGAGGGAAGGAGGGGGAGGGGCGGATTCCAAGCCAGGCGGGCGACGCGCGCGCGCTGGCGTCTCGTCACCAGAGATCGCGAGTGCGAGAGGCCCGGCCGGCAGGTGGACACGCGGGCACCGCCGGCTCGGCGGCAGAGTCAGGGAAGTGGGGGGAGGGGATAGAGCCCCGTCGGGCTCGTCGACCCGCGGCTCCTGGCGGCTCTGCGGCCGAGTTGGGGAAGGAGGGGGGGAGGGGCAGACTCCCTGACAGCCGGGCGATGCGCGCGCGCCGGCGGCTCGGCGGCACAGGTCGCGAGTGGGGGAGGCCCGGCCGGCAGGTGGACACGCGGGCACCGCCAGCTCGGCGGCAGAGTGAGGAAAGGGGGGGCGGGGCAGACACCTCGACAGCCGGGCGACGCGCGCGCGCTGGCGGCTCGTCACCAGAGGTCGCGAGTGCGAGAGGCCAGGCCGGCAGGTGGACACGCGGGCACCCGCAGCTCGTCGGCAGGGTTAGGGAAGGGGGGGAGGGGATAGAGCCCCGTCCGGCTGGTCGACCCGCGGGCACTGCCAGGCGGGCGACGGGCGCGCGCTGGCGGCTGGGCGGGCGAGGTCGCCAGTGGGAGAGGCCCGGCCGGCAGGTGCCCGCGGGCAACGCCAGCTGGGCGGCAGAGTGAGGGGAGGAGCGGGGGAGGGGCAGACAGCCTGACAGCCGGGCGACGGGCGCGCGCTGGCGGCTCGGCGGGCGAGGTCGCGAGTGGGAGAGCCCCGGTCGCAGGTGGACCCGCGGGCACCCGCAGCTCGTCGACAGAGCTAGGGAAGTGGGGGGAGGGGATAGAGCCCCGTCGGGCTCGTCGACCCGCGGCTCCTGGCGGCTCTGCGGCCGAGTTGGGGAAGGAGGGGGGGAGGGGCAGACTCCCTGACAGCCGGGCGATGCGCGCGCGCCGGCGGCTCGGCGGCACAGGTCGCGAGTGGGGGAGGCCCGGCCGGCAGGTGGACACGCGGGCACCGCCAGCTCGGCGGCAGAGTGAGGAAAGGGGGGGCGGGGCAGACACCTCGACAGCCGGGCGATGCGCGCGCGCTGGCGGCTCGTCACCAGACGTCGCGAGTGCGAGAGGCCCGGCCGGCAGGTGGACACGGGGGCACCGCCGGCTCGGCGGCAGAGTCAGGGAAGTGGGGGGAGGGGATAGAGCCCCGTCGGGCTCGTCGACCCGCGGCTCCTGGCGGCTCTGCGGCCGAGTTGGGGAAGGAGGGGGGGAGGGGCAGACTCCCTGACAGCCGGGCGATGCGCGCGCGCCGGCGGCTCAGCGGCACAGGTCGCGAGTGGGGGAGGCCCGGCCGGCAGGTGGACACGCGGGCACCGCCAGCTCGGCGGCAGAGTGAGGAAAGGGGGGGCGGGGCAGACACCTCGACAGCCGGGCGACGCGCGCGCGCTGGCGGCTCGTCACCAGAGGTCGCGAGTGCGAGAGGCCCGGCCGGCAGGTGGACACGGGGGCACCGCCGGCTCGGCGGCAGAGTCAGGGAAGTGGGGGGAGGGGATAGAGCCCCGTCGGGCTCGTCGACCCGCGGCTCCTGGCGGCTCTGCGGCCGAGTTGGGGAAGGAGGGGGGGAGGGGCAGACTCCCTGACAGCCGGGCGATGCGCGCGCGCCGGCGGCTCGGCGGCACAGGTCGCGAGTGGGGGAGGCCCGGCCGGCAGGTGGACACGCGGGCACCGCCAGCTCGGCGGCAGAGTGAGGAAAGGGGGGGGAGGGGCAGACACCTAGACAGCCGGGCGACGCGCGCGCGCCGGCGGCTCGTGACCAGAGGTCGCGTGTAGGGGAGCACCGGCCGGCAGGTGCACCCGCGGGCACCGCCAGCTCGGCGGCAGAGTGAGGGAAGGAGGGGGAGGGGCGGATTCCAAGCCAGGCGGGCGACGCGCGCGCGCTGGCGTCTCGTCACCAGAGATCGCGAGTGCGAGAGGCCCGGCCGGCAGGTGGACACGCGGGCACCGCCGGCTCGGCGGCAGAGTCAGGGAAGTGGGGGGAGCGGATAGAGCCCCGTCGGGCTCGTCGACCCGCGGCTCCTGGCGGCTCTGCGGCCGAGTTGGGGAAGGAGGGGGGGAGGGGCAGACTCCCTGACAGCCGGGCGATGCGCGCGCGCCGGCGGCTCGGCGGCACAGGTCGCGAGTGGGGGAGGCCCGGCCGGCAGGTGGACACGCGGGCACCGCCAGCTCGGCGGCAGAGTGAGGAAAGGGGGGGCGGGGCAGACACCTCGACAGCCGGGCGACGCGCGCGCGCTGGCGGCTCGTCACCAGAGGTCGGGAGTGCGAGAGGCCAGGCCGGCAGGTGGACACGCGGGCACCCGCAGCTCGTCGGCAGGGTTAGGGAAGGGGGGAAGGGGATAGAGCCCCGTCCGGCTGGTCGACCCGCGGGCACTGCCAGGCGGGCGACGGGCGCGCGCTGGCGGCTGGGCGGGCGCGGTCGCCAGTGGGAGAGGCCCGGCCGGCAGGTGCCCGCGGGCAACGCCAGCTGGGCGGCAGAGTGAGGGGAGGAGCGGGGGAGGGGCAGACAGCCTGACAGCCGGGCGACGGGCGCGCGCTGGCGGCTCGGCGGGCGAGGTCGCGAGTGGGAGAGCCCCGGTCGCAGGTGGCCCCGCGGGCACCCGCAGCTCGTCGACAGAGTTAGGGAAGTGGGGGGAGGGGATAGAGCCCCGTCGGGCTCGTCGACCCGCGGCTCCTGGCGGCTCTGCGGCCGAGTTAGGGAAGGAGGGGGGGAGGGGCAGACTCCCTGACAGCCGGGCGATGCGCGCGCGCCGGCGGCTCGGCGGCACAGGTCGCGAGTGGGGGAGGCCCGGCCGGCAGGTGGACACGCGGGCACCGCCAGCTCGGCGGCAGAGTGAGGAAAGGGGGGGGAGGGGCAGACACCTAGACAGCCGGGCGACGCGCGCGCGCCGGCGGCTCGTGACCAGAGGTCGCGTGTAGGGGAGCACCGGCCGGCAGGTGGACCCGCGGGCACCGCCAGCTCGGCGGCAGAGTGAGGGAAGGAGGGGGAGGGGCGGATTCCAAGCCAGGCGGGCGACGCGCGCGCGCTGGCGTCTCGTCACCAGAGATCGCGAGTGCGAGAGGCCCGGCCGGCAGGTGGACACGCGGGCACCGCCGGCTCGGCGGCAGAGTCAGGGATGTGGGGGGAGGGGATAGAGCCCCGTCGGGCTCGTCGACCCGCGGCTCCTGGCGGCTCTGCGGCCGAGTTGGGGAAGGAGGGGGGGAGGGGCAGACTCCCTGACAGCCGGGCGATGCGCGCGCGCCGGCGGCTCGGCGGCACAGGTCGCGAGTGGGGGAGGCCCGGCCGGCAGGTGGACACGCGGGCACCGCCAGCTCGGCGGCAGAGTGAGGAAAGGGGGGGCGGGGCAGACACCTCGACAGCCGGGCGATGCGCGCGCGCTGGCGGCTCGTCACCAGAGGTCGCGAGTGCGAGAGGCCCGGCCGGCAGGTGGACACGGGGGCACCGCCGGCTCGGCGGCAGAGTCAGGGAAGTGGGGGGAGGGGATAGAGCCCCGTCGGGCTCGTCGACCCGCGGCTCCTGGCGGCTCTGCGGCCGAGTTGGGGAAGGAGGGGGGGAGGGGCAGACTCCCTGACAGCCGGGCGATGCGCGCGCGCCGGCGGCTCGGCGGCACAGGTCGCGAGTGGGGGAGGCCCGGCCGGCAGGTGGACACGCGGGCACCGCCAGCTCGGCGGCAGAGTGAGGAAAGGGGAGGCGGGGCAGACACCTCGACAGCCGGGCGACGCGCGCGCGCTGGCGGCTCGTCACCAGAGGTCGCGAGTGCGAGAGGCCCGGCCGGCAGGTGGACACGGGGGCACCGCCGGCTCGGCGGCAGAGTCAGGGAAGTGGGGGGAGGGGATAGAGCCCCGTCGGGCTCGTCGACCCGCGGCTCCTGGCGGCTCTGCGGCCGAGTTGGGGAAGGAGGGGGGGAGGGGCAGACTCCCTGACAGCCGGGCGATGCGCGCGCGCCGGCGGCTCGGCGGCACAGGTCGCGAGTGGGGGAGGCCCGGCCGGCAGGTGGACACGCGGGCACCGCCAGCTCGGCGGCAGAGTGAGGAAAGGGGGGGCGGGGCAGACACCTCGACAGCCGGGCGACGCGCGCGAGCTGGCGGCTCGTCACCAGAGGTCGCGAGTGCGACAGGCCCGGCCGGCAGGTGGACACGCGGGCACCCGCAGCTCGTCGGCAGGGTTAGGGAAGGGGGGGGAGGGGATAGAGCCCCGTCCGGCTGGTCGACCCGCGGGAACTGCCAGGCGGGCGACGGGCGCGCGCTGGCGGCTGGGCGGGCGAGGTCGCCAGTGGGAGAGGCCCGGCCGGCAGGTGCCCGCGGGCAACGCCAGCTGGGCGGCAGAGTGAGGGGAGGAGCGGGGGAGGGGCAGACAGCCTGACAGCCGGGCGACGGGCGCGCGCTGGCGGCTCGGCGGGCGAGGTCGCGAGTGGGAGAGCCCCGGTCGCAGGTGGCCCCGCGGGCACCCGCAGCTCGTCGACAGAGTTAGGGAAGTGGGGGGAGGGGATAGAGCCCCGTCGGGCTCGTCGACCCGCGGCTCCTGGCGGCTCTGCGGCCGAGTTAGGGAAGGAGGGGGGGAGGGGCAGACTCCCTGACAGCCGGGCGATGCGCGCGCGCCGGCGGCTCGGCGGCACAGGTCGCGAGTGGGGGAGGCCCGGCCGGCAGGTGGACACGCGGGCACCGCCAGCTCGGCGGCAGAGTGAGGAAAGGGGGGGGAGGGGCAGACACCTAGACAGCCGGGCGACGCGCGCGCGCCGGCGGCTCGTGACCAGAGGTCGCGTGTATGGGAGCACCGGCCGGCAGGTGGACCCGCGGGCAGCGCCAGCTCGGCGGCAGAGTGAGGGAAGGAGGGGGAGGGGCGGATTCCAAGCCAGGCGGGCGACGCGCGCGCGCTGGCGTCTCGTCACCAGAGATCGCGAGTGCGAGAGGCCCGGCCGGCAGGTGGACACGCGGGCACCGCCGGCTCGGCGGCAGAGTCAGGGAAGTGGGGGGAGGGGATAGAGCCCCGTCGGGCTCGTCGACCCGCGGCTCCTGGCGGCTCTGCGGCCGAGTTGGGGAAGGAGGGGGGGAGGGGCAGACTCCCTGACAGCCGGGCGATGCGCGCGCGCCGGCGGCTCGGCGGCACAGGTCGCGAGTGGGGGAGGCCCGGCCGGCAGGTGGACACGCGGGCACCGCCAGCTCGGCGGCAGAGTGAGGAAAGGGGGGGCGGGGCAGACACCTCGACAGCCGGGCGACGCGCGCGCGCTGGCGGCTCGTCACCAGAGGTCGCGAGTGCGAGAGGCCAGGCCGGCAGGTGGACACGCGGGCACCCGCAGCTCGTCGGCAGGGTTAGGGAAGGGGGGGAGGGGATAGAGCCCCGTCCGGCTGGTCGACCCGCGGGCACTGCCAGGCGGGCGACGGGCGCGCGCTGGCGGCTGGGCGGGCGAGGTCGCCAGTGGGAGAGGCCCGGCCGGCAGGTGCCCGCGGGCAACGCCAGCTGGGCGGCAGAGTGAGGGGAGGAGCGGGGGAGGGGCAGACAGCCTGACAGCCGGGCGACGGGCGCGCGCTGGCGGCTCGGCGGGCGAGGTCGCGAGTGGGAGAGCCCCGGTCGCAGGTGGACCCGCGGGCACCCGCAGCTCGTCGACAGAGCTAGGGAAGTGGGGGGAGGGGATAGAGCCCCGTCGGGCTCGTCGACCCGCGGCTCCTGGCGGCTCTGCGGCCGAGTTGGGGAAGGAGGGGGGGAGGGGCAGACTCCCTGACAGCCGGGCGATGCGCGCGCGCCGGCGGCTCGGCGGCACAGGTCGCGAGTGGGGGAGGCCCGGCCGGCAGGTGGACACGCGGGCACCGCCAGCTCGGCGGCAGAGTGAGGAAAGGGGGGGCGGGGCAGACACCTCGACAGCCGGGCGACGCGCGCGCGCTGGCGGCTCGTCACCAGAGGTCGCGAGTGCGAGAGGCCCGGCCGGCAGGTGGACACGGGGGCACCGCCGGCTCGGCGGCAGAGTCAGGGAAGTGGGGGGAGGGGATAGAGCCCCGTCGGGCTCGTCGACCCGCGGCTCCTGGCGGCTCTGCGGCCGAGTTGGGGAAGGAGGGGGGGAGGGGCAGACTCCCTGACAGCCGGGCGATGCGCGCGCGCCGGCGGCTCGGCGGCACAGGTCGCGAGTGGGGGAGGCCCGGCCGGCAGGTGGACACGCGGGCACCGCCAGCTCGGCGGCAGAGTGAGGAAAGGGGGGGGAGGGGCAGACACCTAGACAGCCGGGCGACGCGCGCGCGCCGGCGGCTCGTGACCAGAGGTCGCGTGTATGGGAGCACCGGCCGGCAGGTGGACCCGCGGGCAGCGCCAGCTCGGCGGCAGAGTGAGGGAAGGAGGGGGAGGGGCGGATTCCAAGCCAGGCGGGCGACGCGCGCGCGCTGGCGTCTCGTCACCAGAGATCGCGAGTGCGAGAGGCCCGGCCGGCAGGTGGACACGCGGGCACCGCCGGCTCGGCGGCAGAGTCAGGGAAGTGGGGGGAGGGGATAGAGCCCCGTCGGGCTCGTCGACCCGCGGCTCCTGGCGGCTCTGCGGCCGAGTTGGGGAAGGAGGGGGGGAGGGGCAGACTCCCTGACAGCCGGGCGATGCGCGCGCGCCGGCGGCTCGGCGGCACAGGTCGCGAGTGGGGGAGGCCCGGCCGGCAGGTGGACACGCGGGCACCGCCAGCTCGGCGGCAGAGTGAGGAAAGGGGGGGCGGGGCAGACACCTCGACAGCCGGGCGACGCGCGCGCGCTGGCGGCTCGTCACCAGAGGTCGCGAGTGCGAGAGGCCAGGCCGGCAGGTGGACACGCGGGCACCCGCAGCTCGTCGGCAGGGTTAGGGAAGGGGGGGAGGGGATAGAGCCCCGTCCGGCTGGTCGACCCGCGGGCACTGCCAGGCGGGCGACGGGCGCGCGCTGGCGGCTGGGCGGGCGAGGTCGCCAGTGGGAGAGGCCCGGCCGGCAGGTGCCCGCGGGCAACGCCAGCTGGGCGGCAGAGTGAGGGGAGGAGCGGGGGAGGGGCCGACAGCCTGACAGCCGGGCGACGGGCGCGCGCTGGCGGCTCGGCGGGCGAGGTCGCGAGTGGGAGAGCCCCGGTCGCAGGTGGCCCCGCGGGCACCCGCAGCTCGTCGACAGAGTTAGGGAAGTGGGGGGAGGGGATAGAGCCCCGTCGGGCTCGTCGACCCGCGGCTCCTGGCGGCTCTGCGGCCGAGTTAGGGAAGGAGGGGGGGAGGGGCAGACTCCCTGACAGCCGGGCGATGCGCGCGCGCCGGCGGCTCGGCGGCACAGGTCGCGAGTGGGGGAGGCCCGGCCGGCAGGTGGACACGCGGGCACCGCCAGCTCGGCGGCAGAGTGAGGAAAGGGGGGGGAGGGGCAGACACCTAGACAGCCGGGCGACGCGCGCGCGCCGGCGGCTCGTGACCAGAGGTCGCGTGTAGGGGAGCACCGGCCGGCAGGTGCACCCGCGGGCACCGCCAGCTCGGCGGCAGAGTGAGGGAAGGAGGGGGAGGGGCGGATTCCAAGCCAGGCGGGCGACGCGCGCGCGCTGGCGTCTCGTCACCAGA
>NC_137282.1:69080000-69157500 GCF_054371585.1 Giraffa tippelskirchi
GGCGCACCCATCCCCCCTCACAGAGGAGAGGTGGGGGGATTCTGCCCACGTGCTCTGGCAGTCGCCACGGCGGCTACACTGCGCACTCAGGAGGGGCAGCGGCCGGGGGCTCCGGTACCCCAGAGGCTCCCTCTCGGATCGCTAGAGAAGGCTTTCTCACCGAGGGCGCGCCGTCCCTCACCCCATCGTCTCTCCTTCGGGCCCACGGAGGCGCTCCACGAGCCGCCGAGCCTCGACTGGGCGGGAGGGGTCTGCGGTACAGGTAAGCGGACGACCACACGGGAGCGTGTGCACGGTCGGGGCCGGAGCACGGCCCGTGCCTCCACGACGAGGCAGCACCTGCCCCCAACGGAAGACGCGAGGGAAACAGGCACGCCTCTCTTCCCGTCTCGACCCCTCCCCCAACGAGAGCCACTCGCGGGACACACACACACACACCACCGCGGTGGGGGACCCGAGGGGGACGCCGGGTTAAGGGAAACGACACCACCGCTCGGCCTCAGGCACCTGAGGGGCGACCTGGAGCGCTCCAGGGGCACCACCGAGGGTTAAACGAGGCACGCTCACCCACCCACGCGGGGCGCGCGGCGCAGCAGCGGGCACAGCCCCCCCCACCGCGGGGAGGGCCGCTCGCGGGACACGCGCCGAGAAGGCGAAGCGAGAGCGTCCGCTGTGTCCGAAGACCGACGGCCTCCCTGACGCCCCGTGGAGGGGGGCGGGCAGGAGACCGAGAGTCAGGGCCGGAGGCCGCACCCACCCTCCCGCCTTCCTCACCCTCCCCGACGGGCAGGGGGAAAGGCAGGCGAGGGGCCCCGTGGACAGACCGAGAAGACCGCACACGTTCACCAGGAACGCCCGTCCCTCGTCCGGCACGGCTTAGGCCCGGCCCGGGAGAGCACGACCACACCACATCGATCCGTTGAGCCGAGGGGGAGGGGGGGAAGGCACGGTGAGGACAGTCGCCGGAGGGGCCCGCTTTAAGCCTCGCCGGCCGCCTCCCCCCGCCACACCTCACCTCGCCTCGCCTCAGGCGACAGCCGCCGACGACGACCCCAGGAGGAGGAGCTGCCTGACACGGGGCACGGAGCCTACAAGAGCGGGCGTCGTCCCGGCCACCACCGGGCGCCCGCGGCGGGGGTCACACAGGGTAGAAGACCCACGGCGCCTCGCCCCGCCGCCCTCGGGTCACCCAGAGACCGGAGGTGGCGCCACGGGTCGGGTCTGCCAGACACGCCACGCGGGAGCCGGCGCACAGGCCCAGGCCGGCGGCCCAGAGGCCCAGAGCCCCGCGTGCGTCCAGAGGCCCAAAGTCCTCGGCGGCAGACGCCGAGAGAGACCGTGTCGGCACTTACCTGGTGGCAGAAAAGGCCCATTTCGGGCGACAAAATGACAGCGCCCGACAGCGGGGCCCACCCACGACTGGCAGAGAGGGACCTTGGCACCTTGGCACCGCCACCTGTCCCCAGCACTACCCCAGAAACACCAGGCCCGGAGCTGTCGGGGGTCATCTGGTCGACTGGGGGGGGGGGAGGGGGGCGAAGGGGGCGCCCGGTGGGCGAGGTGGGGGCGCAGACGCCAAGGGGGAGGGAGCTGGCCGGGGACGCCCTCCCCCTTCGCCCGCACGGGTAGGTGTACCCGTCCGTCCGAGTCTCCGAGCGGGGGTTTGGCTTCGAGTTGCCAGAGAGAAAAACGAAGAGAGACCCGCCGGCGAGGCGCCTCCCACGAGACGAGCGGGCCCCCACGAGGGACCACGCCCGGGGCCCCAGACCGTCCTGTCCGTGGCACCCAGGACGGCTCGAGCCGGTCCCTGACCTCCTGGCCGTGATTCAGGGAGTTGGGGAGGGGTGAGAAAGCAAACCCTCCGGGGTGGCGAACCCTCCTGAAAGGGCGGGAAAGCAAGAACCTCCTGAAGGGAGACGCAAACCCTTCTGAAAAGGCGAACAGCAAATCCTTTGGAGGGCGGGAGCCAACCCTCCTGAAGGAAGAAAGCAAACCCTCCTGAGGGAGGCCCGGGAGGAGGCCAGACCGCCGAGTCCCAGGCGCTCCAGGGAGGGACGACCCTCTCCCTCCCTGCCCACCGCGGCGGCCCGGCCCAGGTAGGGTCCGGCCGGTCCGTCTCCGCGGCCGGAGGGGCACGGGGAGACGCTGGTCGACCCGGTCAGGCCACCCCAGAGCCCGGCTCTGGAGCGCCGCCGCCGCCGCGACGGCCACCCTCCTCAGAAACCTAGAGAACCAATCTCCGGCGACAGCAGGACGTCCCTAGGCCTCGGCGCCACCGCCACTGTCGCCGCCAGCAGAGCTGGTCTCTGAGAGCTGTGCCTCGGGCCCGGCGGCTGAGTCACAACCCTCCTGAAGGTCGCCGAAGCTCCAGAGGGGAGGGACACTATAAAAGCGGCCGCCAGGTGGCTCCTGACAACCGGCTCCAATGTCCCGAGGACGGGTCGCTGTCGCCGGCCGCCCAAACGCCCGAGCTCGGCCCGGAGCCGCCGCCTCCGAGAGACGCGACGCGACGCGACCCCGGCCGCAGAGGAAGGGAGAGGAGCTGGGAAATAGCTCCCCAGGAGGCTGCCACGAAGGAGACGCGCTCCCCCCCCCCACCCACGCGATGCCAGGCTGGTGGGGGGACATTCCACGGAGACGCCGGCGGGCGGCGGGGCTCGGGGCGGGGACGGCCGAGAGAGGGGCACCAGTGACATCCCGGGCTCCCCCGGGCCCCCTCCCCCGAAGGAGGGAGGGAGGGAGAGAGAGAAGGGAGGGAGGCAGGGAGGGAGGGACCGACCGGCAAAGCGAAACCAGGCAAGCGCTGCTCGGAGAACAAAGCAGGACTTCTCGAAAGCAGACACAGACACAGACACGCAAGCCCAGGAGCAAGAAAGGAAAAGAAGGAGACACTCGGACCCCCAACAAGAGAAAACGAAAGTCAACCTGTGTCGAGACCGTGATCAAGTCCAACGACAACAAACACAAGCATGCGCCGCTGGGTGGGGAAAGTGCACGTGAGGACAGGAGAACATGGATTTCAAAACAACTGGCCACAAACACCGGAAAGGAAAGGCGGCCGGGCGGCCGGGCCGGGCGGTCTGGTCTGGGGTGGGGTGGCAGGGCTGCTGGGGGCGGGGGTCGGTGGCGGGGGGTGGGGGTGGGGGGTGGGGGGTGGAGGAAACGGGAGCACCTAGAAAGAGGAGGAGACTGTCGGCCGTGCTGAGACACGGAAACATCGCACGGCTGGGGACCCGTTCCTCTCGTTTTCCCCGGGGTGTGAAAGAGACTTACTTTGCCTCCCGTCTCCTGGGATTTCATCTCCCCAGCAACAACGGTCAGGCAAGCTGTCGGGTGTGTGTGTGTTGCGGGGGGTTGGGGGGGGTTGGGGAGAAAAAAAGAAGACACCTTTCAAGTGAAAGGAGGGAGCGTGAAGGTCTCTGAACCCTCGGACAGCGGCCTTCCATTTTCCAGACCAGTGACACGTTCTCCCAAGTCGCCCGGTTCCAGAAAACGCTTTTCGGAAACAGAATCCTCGAGGCCCGCGAACTCCTTAGGAATCCTCGGATGAGCTTCCGGGCCAGGCTATACCGTAGGCAGCGCGCTTCCCCTGAAGCCAAAGCCACGGGCTCCAGAGGGCCACGTCCAAGAAGCTGATCTCGTACGGAACCCGGTGTCTTCTTCTCTAGGACACTTCTAGAAGCAGCAAGAGTGCCCGTTTGTGAGAATCGAAGGTGAAGCCGGCACGATGTAAACCCAGCGATGTGTGCGGTCAGAGGCCCATCTAGATTCGAACTCCAGTTCTGGAGGGAGGGGAGCAGTGGGGACAGGAGGGTGGCCTGCGAGTCCGCCGTCCCGTCCCCACTCCTCCTGTGAACATCCGCCCCGCGGAAGGTGTCGAGGAACCTCATGACCTGACCTACGGGGTGAACCGTCGCCAAAGACAAAGAATTCCTCCAGCCAGGCGTTGTCCGCAGCCACGAACCCCTTCCCTCCGTCGCCCGGCCTTTCAGAATGCCACGTGGAACCCTCTCAAGACGAGTGTGGGGCTTGGAGGTATGGGCCCCCGAATTCTCCTCGCCCGGCCCTGCAAGAAACCATTCCGGGCGGGCCTGCCCCACATGAAGACTTTTCGGGCTTTTCGGTGGACCGGGCCTCCCGGGGTGCCCCTGCACCCGGCACCCTGCGACATCCCGAGAGATCCCACGGAGAAACGTCTCCGGCCACTCGCGCGGCATCTGCCTCGCTGGCGAGCGCCCCTCCCAACCTCCCCAGAGATACGTGAGCACGGACGCTTCTTCCCCATCTGGGTCCCCTCACAGGATCTGTGAGTTCCTGCGGTTCCGCACGCCCTCGACTTGGCTGTGGTTCGGGGCTCTGTTCTGTTCCGTGTTTGCTCTCCGGCCCACGTGATCTCTCTGGCTAGGGCACCCAGGAAAAGCGAAAAGAAATCGAGTCCGCGTGAGTACTATTCAGGCATCAAGTGGGGATACCTACCAACGACCTCTAACGTGGATCCACCAAGATGGCGGCCGTGCGGGGTTCAGGAGGATCATTTTGCGCTTTCTGGGGGCGCTATTTGCTCTCAATGATTTCACGTGCCTTTTGGGCATGGCTCACGGAGATGGACGTGAAGCAGCAGGGCAGCCACATCTGGCGTCTCGGCCTAGCTAGGGCGGCTCCACGAGTGACCTCTCGGAACCGGGGCCGAGACCGCCATCCCTCCCCGGGCCCCCCCCCCCCTCGGTGGCTGGGTATGGGGGGGAGGAGGGGGAGGTTTCGGAGGGGAGACGGGAGATCTGGGCTTGTGGTTGGGGGCGCGCGGGGCCACACGTGTCATGTCGTGATATTCCTGTAACGCTCCAACAAGATACATATTATTCTCTCTTCTGCAGATTTCTATCTGTGTCTGAATGGAAATGTATTAGACTCTTGAAATCTGAGCCTTGACGAGGGGTGCGCCCTGTACGTCTCGGGCTACAGGCAGCATACGGAAACTGAAGATATCAGGAATCACGTATAAAGGTTAAAGTCAAAGAAACGGACCTAGTTCAGTGGCAGACTTAGTCTTCCTCGCTGCAGCCTCAAGGTAAATGCTGGGGGTACCCAGTCTATTCTTGGGAAGATACAGTGTTTCTTTTAACTGTTGCCAGCAACGCAGCTTCTCCTCTACCGGAGTTGAAACTGAGATTTAGTTCTTGCAGCTAGTAGTTCTTTTTCAGAACATCTATCAGGAAGGATCTGAATAGCTTGTCATGTCCCTGAAAATATACTAGAGAACATTTGGTTCAGTTCTCGTACCCAGAGACTGGGGAAATTAAGGTGGCACTAGAAATCGCACCTTTTGGTTATATAGTATCTTTCCTGGAAAACAGGCTGCTCTTAAACTCTAATTGTATCAAACAGTAGCAGGGATGAGAAGTGCATGATCCACAAGTTTCAGTAAAGCTGGCTCTCCCGCTCCTTAACATTATATACATTGTTAACAAAAGTGTAGAATTGGACACTTGATGGCAACAAAGAGGCATCCTGTTTGGCGTTTCTTTGGACTGCAGCCGGGAGAGGAGCAGAGCCGACTTGTTCAGTCCCCGGTCCTGCTACTCCTAGGCCTTTCCTCACACTTGATCTTGGACGCTCTGGGGCAGGTTGTGTCTGCAACAAGCACTCGATTTGTCCGGAAGCACTGAATCCTCTGTTCATCGCCTTTGTTCCCAGGACTGTCTCAGGAGGTGACGACGATTTCCCATGGGGGAATCTGTGTCAGAGGCTTGCCAACCATACTTTTCACGTGGTTCATGCAAAGCTCACCCGTCACCGGTCACCTGTCAACTCACCATCCGTACGAGAGTCAGCACCAACACGCCCGGCAGAGCTGAGCGTCAAGAAGGGGTTGCGTGGAAAGAGATGTGTATGCTTGGTCCTGGTCCTGGTTATAGACAGAAAGTATCAAGGGGGAATAACTCCCAGAATAAGTAGGCCTGCCTGGAATGCGAAATAGTGAGAAGAGGCCTCGCGCTTGGAGGACGGGTCAGAGCTTTAGCCACGGGAGAGTGAAAAGGAAAGGCCCGGGAAAGGGCCGTGGGGCAGGGGACGGTCTGAGCCCAGCACCAGCGGTGAAGGACGAGGAGGCACCTTGAAAGAACGTGCTGTTTCGGAGGTTTGTGGTAAGAGCACACCGGTGCTGCTAAAGATGAGGCTGGTGGAACCCAGATAGTAGAGAGGCGCCAGAAACCGGCCAGGAAGGATGAGAATCCTGTGTGCTGAGGACCGGCACTTCACCAAGCCCACAGCAAAGGGTGCTGTCTAGATTCAAACCCAGTCACTCGCGCAAACGCCACTCAGCCACCTCCTCATCTACAAGGCCGACAGATACTCGGTGCGTGAGGTGCGTGTACAGTCTAGGTGGGCGGCACTCACGTTATCGGGCAACCACACAGCTAATACGTGCTTTGAAAGAACCAACAGTGAGCTGATAGCTTTTTCTGGATCTGCCTATAACCAAAGATACCGCTCGCTGCATACTGTGGATCTCGACTCCTGTCTCACGTCTCCATGAGGCCGTCAGAAAAGTACTGTTCGTGCTACCTCTCAGGCCAGGAATGACACTTAAAGTGTAACGTGCTCACCAAGTCCTCAGAGATTCATGGGTTTGAATCGAGAAATTCCACCTGGTCCTTTCGCTCCCGATCCACTCCTGCTCTCACCACTACTACCACACGGGTCAGACACGAGCGAGTTCAGCTGAATTAGCTTGCACACGTGGGGACGGAGTTAGCTTTCGGCACACGGATATTTAGGAATTCCATGGCAGTATGCCAGGTATTCACAGTATGTATCGGATATTCGCCTAATTTGATAACAAGAGAGCTCAGGCCTCAGGCATAACTTCAGGCAGATTTTCCCTCCAACAGAAACAGCTCAGATGGGCTGGCAGCCCGGGAAAATGAGCAACTGCCACTGACAGACTGAGACACCTATGGGCTCCCTCCGTGGGGAGACCTTCTGCCAAGGCTTCTCCCTCAAGGGCCGTTACCCAGCCTGCGGGCATCAGCTGAGGAGAAGGGGAGGTGGGTGCCCCGGAAAGCAGCCGCGCTCGAGTCAGTCTCCCGGGAGCTCTCGTTCCAGCTCTGGACGCTCACTCCCGGGCCTGGGTTCCCACTCCAGCTTTCAGATGGATCCCGGGCCCTTCTTCAGAGAAGTTCCTCCAGATGAGTCCCCAGCCACCAGTGGGCCTCATTCGACCTTGCGGGACCTCCCTCCCCTTCTGAAGCTAGGTTCCGTCTCTCTCTTCACAAAACTTTAAGTCCAACATAGATTGTTAACAATGACTTGCCATTTCCTTTTGTTCTCACCATTATTCTGACTACTTGCAGTTAATTCCGCTCACCTTTGGATTGCTTACGACACTCCAGGCCACTGAAAAAAAGGGAGTTTCCGTTCTGAGCTCAAAGATCCTCAGGCGGCATTTGGGCCTTACTTTACCTCTGCTGGAGACAGGAAGGTGGCAGGTGACCGGGACCTGCCAAGAGCAGAGCAGAAGCTGTGCCCCCTGAGCAGTGGTGCCTGGCTCTCTCTCATTGGTCGCAGAGGGTCTGCAAGATTCGAGGGGGTTCTTGACGGCCCCACCATGCTGGTGAGCCGTGTCGTCTCATCTCATCGGGAATCTGACCCCTCATCAGCAAGCGTAGCCATGTGCCCTCACCCTGAGTCTCTAAACCCTTCCCAGACCATCACTCGGCCCGCCTTCTCCTCTCAGGCAGAATGAACCTGGGCTTCTCTCCTGGGACAGGTCATTCTGTGTCATGGGATGTCCTCTTTACTCCTGTTGCCGGCAATAGGAGTATTGATGTGCCGCTCATAGGTCAGAGACTCCTCATTCTTATTACCCAGAGGCTTTTCTTCAGTCAGTAAATTTTGTTCCTTTGAAGTTAAAGGGATTGCCTTTGAAGACTATCATTTCTGACCTAGTCGCAAACCGTCTCTTTTGAGGAACTTCCTTAGGGTTCCAGGGATTAAGACAGTTTGCTTCCATTGCAAAGGGCACAGATTCATTCCTCGATTGCAGGATCTAGATCTCCTGTGCCTCACACTCTAGCCAAAAAGGTATATTTTAAATATAAGAGGGCCAAGCATAAACCTACTACTTTCCCTTTCCATTATTATGATAATAATCTAATTCTCTTCAAGGCAACACAAATGCTTCTTACTAACTAGAAGGATCATGTCGCGGAAATTATAAACAGAAAAACAGGGAATTACTTCATGATATCTCACTACATCCGTCTCCGATCCAACGTCCGAAACATCAAGGAAGTCCACGTAAAGTATCATCTTTAAATAGAGCGCTCCACTTTGAGACAATAGAACTAAACTCATTAAAACTAAGTTTTCCAGCATGTGGCTGCTTTGAAATCTTGCATCCAACCGACAATTCTGGAGCATATGATAATTCGGAATTGAGTAATCGATGACACAAACACTCTCCTCGGCAGGGGGACGTTTTGGATCGCCTGAGTTCTAGGTTCTCAATGTTATCAAGCCAGACACAATCTTCACGGTTTTTCATAGATCTTGTAATATCTTTTTTAAAATTTCAACTTTTTTGAGGTACAATTGACATACAAAATTGCAAGAAATTGAAATATAACTGTGGTGATTTCACGTGTTTACGATGTGAAAGGATTCCTCATCCAGTTAATTAATATCACCTCACATATTTCACTTTCTGTTTTTTTTTCTTCCCTCCATCTTTCCTACTTAGATTTTTATCTTCATAAGATTTCATTTATACAAAACATGTCAAAAAGAGTGCCATGTTTTACATTAGATCCTCAGACTCTATTCATCTTATAGCTGAACATTTGTTCCCTTTTACCAACCTCTCCCCATAGCCCTAGTAACCACTTTTCTACTCTCTGGATGAGTTTTACTTTTTCATGGATGCACTATCAGAGCCAGTCCTGAAATTTCCTCCAATTACAATTCTTCTCTCAGAGTCATCAGTCCATTTTGTGTTATCTTTCATGTTTTACAAAATTACTCCTAACCAGCAATGGAGCGGGTGTGGCAGGCAATGAGCCAAGAAGATTTACAGGGTGGCATCCACTTACTGTGGGAACTAACCATGGCATTGATCAGTCTATCAACCTAGAAAGAGATCACTGGACATTGCACAAAAATTTGCTTATTTCTTTGTAGAAGTTTGGCATTAAACTAAACCCTTAGTTTGGGATGGGATGGGGTGGGGTGGGGTGGGGTGGGGTGGGGTGGGGGGTGGGGGGTGGAGGAAACGGGAGCACCTAGAAAGAGGAGGAGACTGTCGGCCGTGCTGAGACACGGAAACATCGCACGGCTGGGGACCCGTTCCTCTCGTTTTCCCCGGGGTGTGAAAGAGACTTACTTTGCCTCCCGTCTCCTGGGATTTCATCTCCCCAGCAACAACGGTCAGGCAAGCTGTCGGGTGTGTGTGTGTTGCGGGGGGTTGGGGGGGGTTGGGGAGAAAAAAAGAAGACACCTTTCAAGTGAAAGGAGGGAGCGTGAAGGTCTCTGAACCCTCGGACAGCGGCCTTCCATTTTCCAGACCAGTGACACGTTCTCCCAAGTCGCCCGGTTCCAGAAAACGCTTTTCGGAAACAGAATCCTCGAGGCCCGCGAACTCCTTAGGAATCCTCGGATGAGCTTCCGGGCCAGGCTATACCGTAGGCAGCGCGCTTCCCCTGAAGCCAAAGCCACGGGCTCCAGAGGGCCACGTCCAAGAAGCTGATCTCGTACGGAACCCGGTGTCTTCTTCTCTAGGACACTTCTAGAAGCAGCAAGAGTGCCCGTTTGTGAGAATCGAAGGTGAAGCCGGCACGATGTAAACCCAGCGATGTGTGCGGTCAGAGGCCCATCTAGATTCGAACTCCAGTTCTGGAGGGAGGGGAGCAGTGGGGACAGGAGGGTGGCCTGCGAGTCCGCCGTCCCGTCCCCACTCCTCCTGTGAACATCCGCCCCGCGGAAGGTGTCGAGGAACCTCATGACCTGACCTACGGGGTGAACCGTCGCCAAAGACAAAGAATTCCTCCAGCCAGGCGTTGTCCGCAGCCCCGAACCCCTTCCCTCCGTCGCCCGGCCTTTCAGAATGCCACGTGGAACCCTCTCAAGACGAGTGTGGGGCTTGGAGGTATGGGCCCCCGAATTCTCCTCGCCCGGCCCTGCAAGAAACCATTCCGGGCGGGCCTGCCCCACATGAAGACTTTTCGGGCTTTTCGGTGGACCGGGCCTCCCGGGGTGCCCCTGCACCCGGCACCCTGCGACATCCCGAGAGATCCCACGGAGAAACGTCTCCGGCCACTCGCGCGGCATCTGCCTCGCTGGCGAGCGCCCCTCCCAACCTCCCCAGAGATACGTGAGCACGGACGCTTCTTCCCCATCTGGGTCCCCTCACAGGATCTGTGAGTTCCTGCGGTTCCGCACGCCCTCGACTTGGCTGTGGTTCGGGGCTCTGTTCTGTTCCGTGTTTGCTCTCCGGCCCACGTGATCTCTCTGGCTAGGGCACCCAGGAAAAGCGAAAAGAAATCGAGTCCGCGTGAGTACTATTCAGGCATCAAGTGGGGATACCTACCAACGACCTCTAACGTGGATCCACCAAGATGGCGGCCGTGCGGGGTTCAGGAGGATCATTTTGCGCTTTCTGGGGGCGCTATTTGCTCTCAATGATTTCACGTGCCTTTTGGGCATGGCTCACGGAGATGGACGTGAAGCAGCAGGGCAGCCACATCTGGCGTCTCGGCCTAGCTAGGGCGGCTCCACGAGTGACCTCTCGGAACCGGGGCCGAGACCGCCATCCCTCCCCGGGCCCCCCCCCCCCTCGGTGGCTGGGTATGGGGGGGAGGAGGGGGAGGTTTCGGAGGGGAGACGGGAGATCTGGGCTTGTGGTTGGGGGCGCGCGGGGCCACACGTGTCATGTCGTGATATTCCTGTAACGCTCCAACAAGATACATATTATTCTCTCTTCTGCAGATTTCTATCTGTGTCTGAATGGAAATGTATTAGACTCTTGAAATCTGAGCCTTGACGAGGGGTGCGCCCTGTACGTCTCGGGCTACAGGCAGCATACGGAAACTGAAGATATCAGGAATCACGTATAAAGGTTAAAGTCAAAGAAACGGACCTAGTTCAGTGGCAGACTTAGTCTTCCTCGCTGCAGCCTCAAGGTAAATGCTGGGGGTACCCAGTCTATTCTTGGGAAGATACAGTGTTTCTTTTAACTGTTGCCAGCAACGCAGCTTCTCCTCTACCGGAGTTGAAACTGAGATTTAGTTCTTGCAGCTAGTAGTTCTTTTTCAGAACATCTATCAGGAAGGATCTGAATAGCTTGTCATGTCCCTGAAAATATACTAGAGAACATTTGGTTCAGTTCTCGTACCCAGAGACTGGGGAAATTAAGGTGGCACTAGAAATCGCACCTTTTGGTTATATAGTATCTTTCCTGGAAAACAGGCTGCTCTTAAACTCTAATTGTATCAAACAGTAGCAGGGATGAGAAGTGCATGATCCACAAGTTTCAGTAAAGCTGGCTCTCCCGCTCCTTAACATTATATACATTGTTAACAAAAGTGTAGAATTGGACACTTGATGGCAACAAAGAGGCATCCTGTTTGGCGTTTCTTTGGACTGCAGCCGGGAGAGGAGCAGAGCCGACTTGTTCAGTCCCCGGTCCTGCTACTCCTAGGCCTTTCCTCACACTTGATCTTGGACGCTCTGGGGCAGGTTGTGTCTGCAACAAGCACTCGATTTGTCCGGAAGCACTGAATCCTCTGTTCATCGCCTTTGTTCCCAGGACTGTCTCAGGAGGTGACGACGATTTCCCATGGGGGAATCTGTGTCAGAGGCTTGCCAACCATACTTTTCACGTGGTTCATGCAAAGCTCACCCGTCACCGGTCACCTGTCAACTCACCATCCGTACGAGAGTCAGCACCAACACGCCCGGCAGAGCTGAGCGTCAAGAAGGGGTTGCGTGGAAAGAGATGTGTATGCTTGGTCCTGGTCCTGGTTATAGACAGAAAGTATCAAGGGGGAATAACTCCCAGAATAAGTAGGCCTGCCTGGAATGCGAAATAGTGAGAAGAGGCCTCGCGCTTGGAGGACGGGTCAGAGCTTTAGCCACGGGAGAGTGAAAAGGAAAGGCCCGGGAAAGGGCCGTGGGGCAGGGGACGGTCTGAGCCCAGCACCAGCGGTGAAGGACGAGGAGGCACCTTGAAAGAACGTGCTGTTTCGGAGGTTTGTGGTAAGAGCACACCGGTGCTGCTAAAGATGAGGCTGGTGGAACCCAGATAGTAGAGAGGCGCCAGAAACCGGCCAGGAAGGATGAGAATCCTGTGTGCTGAGGACCGGCACTTCACCAAGCCCACAGCAAAGGGTGCTGTCTAGATTCAAACCCAGTCACTCGCGCAAACGCCACTCAGCCACCTCCTCATCTACAAGGCCGACAGATACTCGGTGCGTGAGGTGCGTGTACAGTCTAGGTGGGCGGCACTCACGTTATCGGGCAACCACACAGCTAATACGTGCTTTGAAAGAACCAACAGTGAGCTGATAGCTTTTTCTGGATCTGCCTATAACCAAAGATACCGCTCGCTGCATACTGTGGATCTCGACTCCTGTCTCACGTCTCCATGAGGCCGTCAGAAAAGTACTGTTCGTGCTACCTCTCAGGCCAGGAATGACACTTAAAGTGTAACGTGCTCACCAAGTCCTCAGAGATTCATGGGTTTGAATCGAGAAATTCCACCTGGTCCTTTCGCTCCCGATCCACTCCTGCTCTCACCACTACTACCACACGGGTCAGACACGAGCGAGTTCAGCTGAATTAGCTTGCACACGTGGGGACGGAGTTAGCTTTCGGCACACGGATATTTAGGAATTCCATGGCAGTATGCCAGGTATTCACAGTATGTATCGGATATTCGCCTAATTTGATAACAAGAGAGCTCAGGCCTCAGGCATAACTTCAGGCAGATTTTCCCTCCAACAGAAACAGCTCAGATGGGCTGGCAGCCCGGGAAAATGAGCAACTGCCACTGACAGACTGAGACACCTATGGGCTCCCTCCGTGGGGAGACCTTCTGCCAAGGCTTCTCCCTCAAGGGCCGTTACCCAGCCTGCGGGCATCAGCTGAGGAGAAGGGGAGGTGGGTGCCCCGGAAAGCAGCCGCGCTCGAGTCAGTCTCCCGGGAGCTCTCGTTCCAGCTCTGGACGCTCACTCCCGGGCCTGGGTTCCCACTCCAGCTTTCAGATGGATCCCGGGCCCTTCTTCAGAGAAGTTCCTCCAGATGAGTCCCCAGCCACCAGTGGGCCTCATTCGACCTTGCGGGACCTCCCTCCCCTTCTGAAGCTAGGTTCCGTCTCTCTCTTCACAAAACTTTAAGTCCAACATAGATTGTTAACAATGACTTGCCATTTCCTTTTGTTCTCACCATTATTCTGACTACTTGCAGTTAATTCCGCTCACCTTTGGATTGCTTACGACACTCCAGGCCACTGAAAAAAAGGGAGTTTCCGTTCTGAGCTCAAAGATCCTCAGGCGGCATTTGGGCCTTACTTTACCTCTGCTGGAGACAGGAAGGTGGCAGGTGACCGGGACCTGCCAAGAGCAGAGCAGAAGCTGTGCCCCCTGAGCAGTGGTGCCTGGCTCTCTCTCATTGGTCGCAGAGGGTCTGCAAGATTCGAGGGGGTTCTTGACGGCCCCACCATGCTGGTGAGCCGTGTCGTCTCATCTCATCGGGAATCTGACCCCTCATCAGCAAGCGTAGCCATGTGCCCTCACCCTGAGTCTCTAAACCCTTCCCAGACCATCACTCGGCCCGCCTTCTCCTCTCAGGCAGAATGAACCTGGGCTTCTCTCCTGGGACAGGTCATTCTGTGTCATGGGATGTCCTCTTTACTCCTGTTGCCGGCAATAGGAGTATTGATGTGCCGCTCATAGGTCAGAGACTCCTCATTCTTATTACCCAGAGGCTTTTCTTCAGTCAGTAAATTTTGTTCCTTTGAAGTTAAAGGGATTGCCTTTGAAGACTATCATTTCTGACCTAGTCGCAAACCGTCTCTTTTGAGGAACTTCCTTAGGGTTCCAGGGATTAAGACAGTTTGCTTCCATTGCAAAGGGCACAGATTCATTCCTCGATTGCAGGATCTAGATCTCCTGTGCCTCACACTCTAGCCAAAAAGGTATATTTTAAATATAAGAGGGCCAAGCATAAACCTACTACTTTCCCTTTCCATTATTATGATAATAATCTAATTCTCTTCAAGGCAACACAAATGCTTCTTACTAACTAGAAGGATCATGTCGCGGAAATTATAAACAGAAAAACAGGGAATTACTTCATGATATCTCACTACATCCGTCTCCGATCCAACGTCCGAAACATCAAGGAAGTCCACGTAAAGTATCATCTTTAAATAGAGCGCTCCACTTTGAGACAATAGAACTAAACTCATTAAAACTAAGTTTTCCAGCATGTGGCTGCTTTGAAATCTTGCATCCAACCGACAATTCTGGAGCATATGATAATTCGGAATTGAGTAATCGATGACACAAACACTCTCCTCGGCAGGGGGACGTTTTGGATCGCCTGAGTTCTAGGTTCTCAATGTTATCAAGCCAGACACAATCTTCACGGTTTTTCATAGATCTTGTAATATCTTTTTTAAAATTTCAACTTTTTTGAGGTACAATTGACATACAAAATTGCAAGAAATTGAAATATAACTGTGGTGATTTCACGTGTTTACGATGTGAAAGGATTCCTCATCCAGTTAATTAATATCACCTCACATATTTCACTTTCTGTTTTTTTTTCTTCCCTCCATCTTTCCTACTTAGATTTTTATCTTCATAAGATTTCATTTATACAAAACATGTCAAAAAGAGTGCCATGTTTTACATTAGATCCTCAGACTCTATTCATCTTATAGCTGAACATTTGTTCCCTTTTACCAACCTCTCCCCATAGCCCTAGTAACCACTTTTCTACTCTCTGGATGAGTTTTACTTTTTCATGGATGCACTATCAGAGCCAGTCCTGAAATTTCCTCCAATTACAATTCTTCTCTCAGAGTCATCAGTCCATTTTGTGTTATCTTTCATGTTTTACAAAATTACTCCTAACCAGCAATGGAGCGGGTGTGGCAGGCAATGAGCCAAGAAGATTTACAGGGTGGCATCCACTTACTGTGGGAACTAACCATGGCATTGATCAGTCTATCAACCTAGAAAGAGATCACTGGACATTGCACAAAAATTTGCTTATTTCTTTGTAGAAGTTTGGCATTAAACTAAACCCTTAGTTTGGGATGGGATGGGGTGGGGTGGGGTGGGGTGGGGTGGGGTGGGGGGTGGGGGGTGGAGGAAACGGGAGCACCTAGAAAGAGGAGGAGACTGTCGGCCGTGCTGAGACACGGAAACATCGCACGGCTGGGGACCCGTTCCTCTCGTTTTCCCCGGGGTGTGAAAGAGACTTACTTTGCCTCCCGTCTCCTGGGATTTCATCTCCCCAGCAACAACGGTCAGGCAAGCTGTCGGGTGTGTGTGTGTTGCGGGGGGTTGGGGGGGGTTGGGGAGAAAAAAAGAAGACACCTTTCAAGTGAAAGGAGGGAGCGTGAAGGTCTCTGAACCCTCGGACAGCGGCCTTCCATTTTCCAGACCAGTGACACGTTCTCCCAAGTCGCCCGGTTCCAGAAAACGCTTTTCGGAAACAGAATCCTCGAGGCCCGCGAACTCCTTAGGAATCCTCGGATGAGCTTCCGGGCCAGGCTATACCGTAGGCAGCGCGCTTCCCCTGAAGCCAAAGCCACGGGCTCCAGAGGGCCACGTCCAAGAAGCTGATCTCGTACGGAACCCGGTGTCTTCTTCTCTAGGACACTTCTAGAAGCAGCAAGAGTGCCCGTTTGTGAGAATCGAAGGTGAAGCCGGCACGATGTAAACCCAGCGATGTGTGCGGTCAGAGGCCCATCTAGATTCGAACTCCAGTTCTGGAGGGAGGGGAGCAGTGGGGACAGGAGGGTGGCCTGCGAGTCCGCCGTCCCGTCCCCACTCCTCCTGTGAACATCCGCCCCGCGGAAGGTGTCGAGGAACCTCATGACCTGACCTACGGGGTGAACCGTCGCCAAAGACAAAGAATTCCTCCAGCCAGGCGTTGTCCGCAGCCCCGAACCCCTTCCCTCCGTCGCCCGGCCTTTCAGAATGCCACGTGGAACCCTCTCAAGACGAGTGTGGGGCTTGGAGGTATGGGCCCCCGAATTCTCCTCGCCCGGCCCTGCAAGAAACCATTCCGGGCGGGCCTGCCCCACATGAAGACTTTTCGGGCTTTTCGGTGGACCGGGCCTCCCGGGGTGCCCCTGCACCCGGCACCCTGCGACATCCCGAGAGATCCCACGGAGAAACGTCTCCGGCCACTCGCGCGGCATCTGCCTCGCTGGCGAGCGCCCCTCCCAACCTCCCCAGAGATACGTGAGCACGGACGCTTCTTCCCCATCTGGGTCCCCTCACAGGATCTGTGAGTTCCTGCGGTTCCGCACGCCCTCGACTTGGCTGTGGTTCGGGGCTCTGTTCTGTTCCGTGTTTGCTCTCCGGCCCACGTGATCTCTCTGGCTAGGGCACCCAGGAAAAGCGAAAAGAAATCGAGTCCGCGTGAGTACTATTCAGGCATCAAGTGGGGATACCTACCAACGACCTCTAACGTGGATCCACCAAGATGGCGGCCGTGCGGGGTTCAGGAGGATCATTTTGCGCTTTCTGGGGGCGCTATTTGCTCTCAATGATTTCACGTGCCTTTTGGGCATGGCTCACGGAGATGGACGTGAAGCAGCAGGGCAGCCACATCTGGCGTCTCGGCCTAGCTAGGGCGGCTCCACGAGTGACCTCTCGGAACCGGGGCCGAGACCGCCATCCCTCCCCGGGCCCCCCCCCCCTCGGTGGCTGGGTATGGGGGGGAGGAGGGGGAGGTTTCGGAGGGGAGACGGGAGATCTGGGCTTGTGGTTGGGGGCGCGCGGGGCCACACGTGTCATGTCGTGATATTCCTGTAACGCTCCAACAAGATACATATTATTCTCTCTTCTGCAGATTTCTATCTGTGTCTGAATGGAAATGTATTAGACTCTTGAAATCTGAGCCTTGACGAGGGGTGCGCCCTGTACGTCTCGGGCTACAGGCAGCATACGGAAACTGAAGATATCAGGAATCACGTATAAAGGTTAAAGTCAAAGAAACGGACCTAGTTCAGTGGCAGACTTAGTCTTCCTCGCTGCAGCCTCAAGGTAAATGCTGGGGGTACCCAGTCTATTCTTGGGAAGATACAGTGTTTCTTTTAACTGTTGCCAGCAACGCAGCTTCTCCTCTACCGGAGTTGAAACTGAGATTTAGTTCTTGCAGCTAGTAGTTCTTTTTCAGAACATCTATCAGGAAGGATCTGAATAGCTTGTCATGTCCCTGAAAATATACTAGAGAACATTTGGTTCAGTTCTCGTACCCAGAGACTGGGGAAATTAAGGTGGCACTAGAAATCGCACCTTTTGGTTATATAGTATCTTTCCTGGAAAACAGGCTGCTCTTAAACTCTAATTGTATCAAACAGTAGCAGGGATGAGAAGTGCATGATCCACAAGTTTCAGTAAAGCTGGCTCTCCCGCTCCTTAACATTATATACATTGTTAACAAAAGTGTAGAATTGGACACTTGATGGCAACAAAGAGGCATCCTGTTTGGCGTTTCTTTGGACTGCAGCCGGGAGAGGAGCAGAGCCGACTTGTTCAGTCCCCGGTCCTGCTACTCCTAGGCCTTTCCTCACACTTGATCTTGGACGCTCTGGGGCAGGTTGTGTCTGCAACAAGCACTCGATTTGTCCGGAAGCACTGAATCCTCTGTTCATCGCCTTTGTTCCCAGGACTGTCTCAGGAGGTGACGACGATTTCCCATGGGGGAATCTGTGTCAGAGGCTTGCCAACCATACTTTTCACGTGGTTCATGCAAAGCTCACCCGTCACCGGTCACCTGTCAACTCACCATCCGTACGAGAGTCAGCACCAACACGCCCGGCAGAGCTGAGCGTCAAGAAGGGGTTGCGTGGAAAGAGATGTGTATGCTTGGTCCTGGTCCTGGTTATAGACAGAAAGTATCAAGGGGGAATAACTCCCAGAATAAGTAGGCCTGCCTGGAATGCGAAATAGTGAGAAGAGGCCTCGCGCTTGGAGGACGGGTCAGAGCTTTAGCCACGGGAGAGTGAAAAGGAAAGGCCCGGGAAAGGGCCGTGGGGCAGGGGACGGTCTGAGCCCAGCACCAGCGGTGAAGGACGAGGAGGCACCTTGAAAGAACGTGCTGTTTCGGAGGTTTGTGGTAAGAGCACACCGGTGCTGCTAAAGATGAGGCTGGTGGAACCCAGATAGTAGAGAGGCGCCAGAAACCGGCCAGGAAGGATGAGAATCCTGTGTGCTGAGGACCGGCACTTCACCAAGCCCACAGCAAAGGGTGCTGTCTAGATTCAAACCCAGTCACTCGCGCAAACGCCACTCAGCCACCTCCTCATCTACAAGGCCGACAGATACTCGGTGCGTGAGGTGCGTGTACAGTCTAGGTGGGCGGCACTCACGTTATCGGGCAACCACACAGCTAATACGTGCTTTGAAAGAACCAACAGTGAGCTGATAGCTTTTTCTGGATCTGCCTATAACCAAAGATACCGCTCGCTGCATACTGTGGATCTCGACTCCTGTCTCACGTCTCCATGAGGCCGTCAGAAAAGTACTGTTCGTGCTACCTCTCAGGCCAGGAATGACACTTAAAGTGTAACGTGCTCACCAAGTCCTCAGAGATTCATGGGTTTGAATCGAGAAATTCCACCTGGTCCTTTCGCTCCCGATCCACTCCTGCTCTCACCACTACTACCACACGGGTCAGACACGAGCGAGTTCAGCTGAATTAGCTTGCACACGTGGGGACGGAGTTAGCTTTCGGCATACGGATATTTAGGAATTCCATGGCAGTATGCCAGGTATTCACAGTATGTATCGGATATTCGCCTAATTTGATAACAAGAGAGCTCAGGCCTCAGGCATAACTTCAGGCAGATTTTCCCTCCAACAGAAACAGCTCAGATGGGCTGGCAGCCCGGGAAAATGAGCAACTGCCACTGACAGACTGAGACACCTATGGGCTCCCTCCGTGGGGAGACCTTCTGCCAAGGCTTCTCCCTCAAGGGCCGTTACCCAGCCTGCGGGCATCAGCTGAGGAGAAGGGGAGGTGGGTGCCCCGGAAAGCAGCCGCGCTCGAGTCAGTCTCCCGGGAGCTCTCGTTCCAGCTCTGGACGCTCACTCCCGGGCCTGGGTTCCCACTCCAGCTTTCAGATGGATCCCAGGCCCTTCTTCAGAGAAGTTCCTCCAGATGAGTCCCCAGCCACCAGTGGGCCTCATTCGACCTTGCGGGACCTCCCTCCCCTTCTGAAGCTAGGTTCCGTCTCTCTCTTCACAAAACTTTAAGTCCAACATAGATTGTTAACAATGACTTGCCATTTCCTTTTGTTCTCACCATTATTCTGACTACTTGCAGTTAATTCCGCTCACCTTTGGATTGCTTACGACACTCCAGGCCACTGAAAAAAAGGGAGTTTCCGTTCTGAGCTCAAAGATCCTCAGGCGGCATTTGGGCCTTACTTTACCTCTGCTGGAGACAGGAAGGTGGCAGGTGACCGGGACCTGCCAAGAGCAGAGCAGAAGCTGTGCCCCCTGAGCAGTGGTGCCTGGCTCTCTCTCATTGGTCGCAGAGGGTCTGCAAGATTCGAGGGGGTTCTTGACGGCCCCACCATGCTGGTGAGCCGTGTCGTCTCATCTCATCGGGAATCTGACCCCTCATCAGCAAGCGTAGCCATGTGCCCTCACCCTGAGTCTCTAAACCCTTCCCAGACCATCACTCGGCCCGCCTTCTCCTCTCAGGCAGAATGAACCTGGGCTTCTCTCCTGGGACAGGTCATTCTGTGTCATGGGATGTCCTCTTTACTCCTGTTGCCGGCAATAGGAGTATTGATGTGCCGCTCATAGGTCAGAGACTCCTCATTCTTATTACCCAGAGGCTTTTCTTCAGTCAGTAAATTTTGTTCCTTTGAAGTTAAAGGGATTGCCTTTGAAGACTATCATTTCTGACCTAGTCGCAAACCGTCTCTTTTGAGGAACTTCCTTAGGGTTCCAGGGATTAAGACAGTTTGCTTCCATTGCAAAGGGCACAGATTCATTCCTCGATTGCAGGATCTAGATCTCCTGTGCCTCACACTCTAGCCAAAAAGGTATATTTTAAATATAAGAGGGCCAAGCATAAACCTACTACTTTCCCTTTCCATTATTATGATAATAATCTAATTCTCTTCAAGGCAACACAAATGCTTCTTACTAACTAGAAGGATCATGTCGCGGAAATTATAAACAGAAAAACAGGGAATTACTTCATGATATCTCACTACATCCGTCTCCGATCCAACGTCCGAAACATCAAGGAAGTCCACGTAAAGTATCATCTTTAAATAGAGCGCTCCACTTTGAGACAATAGAACTAAACTCATTAAAACTAAGTTTTCCAGCATGTGGCTGCTTTGAAATCTTGCATCCAACCGACAATTCTGGAGCATATGATAATTCGGAATTGAGTAATCGATGACACAAACACTCTCCTCGGCAGGGGGACGTTTTGGATCGCCTGAGTTCTAGGTTCTCAATGTTATCAAGCCAGACACAATCTTCACGGTTTTTCATAGATCTTGTAATATCTTTTTTAAAATTTCAACTTTTTTGAGGTACAATTGACATACAAAATTGCAAGAAATTGAAATATAACTGTGGTGATTTCACGTGTTTACGATGTGAAAGGATTCCTCATCCAGTTAATTAATATCACCTCACATATTTCACTTTCTGTTTTTTTTTCTTCCCTCCATCTTTCCTACTTAGATTTTTATCTTCATAAGATTTCATTTATACAAAACATGTCAAAAAGAGTGCCATGTTTTACATTAGATCCTCAGACTCTATTCATCTTATAGCTGAACATTTGTTCCCTTTTACCAACCTCTCCCCATAGCCCTAGTAACCACTTTTCTACTCTCTGGATGAGTTTTACTTTTTCATGGATGCACTATCAGAGCCAGTCCTGAAATTTCCTCCAATTACAATTCTTCTCTCAGAGTCATCAGTCCATTTTGTGTTATCTTTCATGTTTTACAAAATTACTCCTAACCAGCAATGGAGCGGGTGTGGCAGGCAATGAGCCAAGAAGATTTACAGGGTGGCATCCACTTACTGTGGGAACTAACCATGGCATTGATCAGTCTATCAACCTAGAAAGAGATCACTGGACATTGCACAAAAATTTGCTTATTTCTTTGTAGAAGTTTGGCATTAAACTAAACCCTTAGTTTGGGATGGGATGGGGTGGGGTGGGGTGGGGTGGGGTGGGGTGGGGGGTGGGG
The DNA here is from genome assembly GCF_054371585.1 of Giraffa tippelskirchi. Classification (NCBI taxonomy): domain Eukaryota; kingdom Metazoa; phylum Chordata; class Mammalia; order Artiodactyla; family Giraffidae; genus Giraffa; species Giraffa tippelskirchi. The sequence goes on from NC_137282.1 coordinate 69,101,470, forward strand.
GGTGGAGGAAACGGGAGCACCTAGAAAGAGGAGGAGACTGTCGGCCGTGCTGAGACACGGAAACATCGCACGGCTGGGGACCCGTTCCTCTCGTTTTCCCCGGGGTGTGAAAGAGACTTACTTTGCCTCCCGTCTCCTGGGATTTCATCTCCCCAGCAACAACGGTCAGGCAAGCTGTCGGGTGTGTGTGTGTTGCGGGGGGTTGGGGGGGGTTGGGGAGAAAAAAAGAAGACACCTTTCAAGTGAAAGGAGGGAGCGTGAAGGTCTCTGAACCCTCGGACAGCGGCCTTCCATTTTCCAGACCAGTGACACGTTCTCCCAAGTCGCCCGGTTCCAGAAAACGCTTTTCGGAAACAGAATCCTCGAGGCCCGCGAACTCCTTAGGAATCCTCGGATGAGCTTCCGGGCCAGGCTATACCGTAGGCAGCGCGCTTCCCCTGAAGCCAAAGCCACGGGCTCCAGAGGGCCACGTCCAAGAAGCTGATCTCGTACGGAACCCGGTGTCTTCTTCTCTAGGACACTTCTAGAAGCAGCAAGAGTGCCCGTTTGTGAGAATCGAAGGTGAAGCCGGCACGATGTAAACCCAGCGATGTGTGCGGTCAGAGGCCCATCTAGATTCGAACTCCAGTTCTGGAGGGAGGGGAGCAGTGGGGACAGGAGGGTGGCCTGCGAGTCCGCCGTCCCGTCCCCACTCCTCCTGTGAACATCCGCCCCGCGGAAGGTGTCGAGGAACCTCATGACCTGACCTACGGGGTGAACCGTCGCCAAAGACAAAGAATTCCTCCAGCCAGGCGTTGTCCGCAGCCCCGAACCCCTTCCCTCCGTCGCCCGGCCTTTCAGAATGCCACGTGGAACCCTCTCAAGACGAGTGTGGGGCTTGGAGGTATGGGCCCCCGAATTCTCCTCGCCCGGCCCTGCAAGAAACCATTCCGGGCGGGCCTGCCCCACATGAAGACTTTTCGGGCTTTTCGGTGGACCGGGCCTCCCGGGGTGCCCCTGCACCCGGCACCCTGCGACATCCCGAGAGATCCCACGGAGAAACGTCTCCGGCCACTCGCGCGGCATCTGCCTCGCTGGCGAGCGCCCCTCCCAACCTCCCCAGAGATACGTGAGCACGGACGCTTCTTCCCCATCTGGGTCCCCTCACAGGATCTGTGAGTTCCTGCGGTTCCGCACGCCCTCGACTTGGCTGTGGTTCGGGGCTCTGTTCTGTTCCGTGTTTGCTCTCCGGCCCACGTGATCTCTCTGGCTAGGGCACCCAGGAAAAGCGAAAAGAAATCGAGTCCGCGTGAGTACTATTCAGGCATCAAGTGGGGATACCTACCAACGACCTCTAACGTGGATCCACCAAGATGGCGGCCGTGCGGGGTTCAGGAGGATCATTTTGCGCTTTCTGGGGGCGCTATTTGCTCTCAATGATTTCACGTGCCTTTTGGGCATGGCTCACGGAGATGGACGTGAAGCAGCAGGGCAGCCACATCTGGCGTCTCGGCCTAGCTAGGGCGGCTCCACGAGTGACCTCTCGGAACCGGGGCCGAGACCGCCATCCCTCCCCGGGCCCCCCCCCCCTCGGTGGCTGGGTATGGGGGGGAGGAGGGGGAGGTTTCGGAGGGGAGACGGGAGATCTGGGCTTGTGGTTGGGGGCGCGCGGGGCCACACGTGTCATGTCGTGATATTCCTGTAACGCTCCAACAAGATACATATTATTCTCTCTTCTGCAGATTTCTATCTGTGTCTGAATGGAAATGTATTAGACTCTTGAAATCTGAGCCTTGACGAGGGGTGCGCCCTGTACGTCTCGGGCTACAGGCAGCATACGGAAACTGAAGATATCAGGAATCACGTATAAAGGTTAAAGTCAAAGAAACGGACCTAGTTCAGTGGCAGACTTAGTCTTCCTCGCTGCAGCCTCAAGGTAAATGCTGGGGGTACCCAGTCTATTCTTGGGAAGATACAGTGTTTCTTTTAACTGTTGCCAGCAACGCAGCTTCTCCTCTACCGGAGTTGAAACTGAGATTTAGTTCTTGCAGCTAGTAGTTCTTTTTCAGAACATCTATCAGGAAGGATCTGAATAGCTTGTCATGTCCCTGAAAATATACTAGAGAACATTTGGTTCAGTTCTCGTACCCAGAGACTGGGGAAATTAAGGTGGCACTAGAAATCGCACCTTTTGGTTATATAGTATCTTTCCTGGAAAACAGGCTGCTCTTAAACTCTAATTGTATCAAACAGTAGCAGGGATGAGAAGTGCATGATCCACAAGTTTCAGTAAAGCTGGCTCTCCCGCTCCTTAACATTATATACATTGTTAACAAAAGTGTAGAATTGGACACTTGATGGCAACAAAGAGGCATCCTGTTTGGCGTTTCTTTGGACTGCAGCCGGGAGAGGAGCAGAGCCGACTTGTTCAGTCCCCGGTCCTGCTACTCCTAGGCCTTTCCTCACACTTGATCTTGGACGCTCTGGGGCAGGTTGTGTCTGCAACAAGCACTCGATTTGTCCGGAAGCACTGAATCCTCTGTTCATCGCCTTTGTTCCCAGGACTGTCTCAGGAGGTGACGACGATTTCCCATGGGGGAATCTGTGTCAGAGGCTTGCCAACCATACTTTTCACGTGGTTCATGCAAAGCTCACCCGTCACCGGTCACCTGTCAACTCACCATCCGTACGAGAGTCAGCACCAACACGCCCGGCAGAGCTGAGCGTCAAGAAGGGGTTGCGTGGAAAGAGATGTGTATGCTTGGTCCTGGTCCTGGTTATAGACAGAAAGTATCAAGGGGGAATAACTCCCAGAATAAGTAGGCCTGCCTGGAATGCGAAATAGTGAGAAGAGGCCTCGCGCTTGGAGGACGGGTCAGAGCTTTAGCCACGGGAGAGTGAAAAGGAAAGGCCCGGGAAAGGGCCGTGGGGCAGGGGACGGTCTGAGCCCAGCACCAGCGGTGAAGGACGAGGAGGCACCTTGAAAGAACGTGCTGTTTCGGAGGTTTGTGGTAAGAGCACACCGGTGCTGCTAAAGATGAGGCTGGTGGAACCCAGATAGTAGAGAGGCGCCAGAAACCGGCCAGGAAGGATGAGAATCCTGTGTGCTGAGGACCGGCACTTCACCAAGCCCACAGCAAAGGGTGCTGTCTAGATTCAAACCCAGTCACTCGCGCAAACGCCACTCAGCCACCTCCTCATCTACAAGGCCGACAGATACTCGGTGCGTGAGGTGCGTGTACAGTCTAGGTGGGCGGCACTCACGTTATCGGGCAACCACACAGCTAATACGTGCTTTGAAAGAACCAACAGTGAGCTGATAGCTTTTTCTGGATCTGCCTATAACCAAAGATACCGCTCGCTGCATACTGTGGATCTCGACTCCTGTCTCACGTCTCCATGAGGCCGTCAGAAAAGTACTGTTCGTGCTACCTCTCAGGCCAGGAATGACACTTAAAGTGTAACGTGCTCACCAAGTCCTCAGAGATTCATGGGTTTGAATCGAGAAATTCCACCTGGTCCTTTCGCTCCCGATCCACTCCTGCTCTCACCACTACTACCACACGGGTCAGACACGAGCGAGTTCAGCTGAATTAGCTTGCACACGTGGGGACGGAGTTAGCTTTCGGCACACGGATATTTAGGAATTCCATGGCAGTATGCCAGGTATTCACAGTATGTATCGGATATTCGCCTAATTTGATAACAAGAGAGCTCAGGCCTCAGGCATAACTTCAGGCAGATTTTCCCTCCAACAGAAACAGCTCAGATGGGCTGGCAGCCCGGGAAAATGAGCAACTGCCACTGACAGACTGAGACACCTATGGGCTCCCTCCGTGGGGAGACCTTCTGCCAAGGCTTCTCCCTCAAGGGCCGTTACCCAGCCTGCGGGCATCAGCTGAGGAGAAGGGGAGGTGGGTGCCCCGGAAAGCAGCCGCGCTCGAGTCAGTCTCCCGGGAGCTCTCGTTCCAGCTCTGGACGCTCACTCCCGGGCCTGGGTTCCCACTCCAGCTTTCAGATGGATCCCGGGCCCTTCTTCAGAGAAGTTCCTCCAGATGAGTCCCCAGCCACCAGTGGGCCTCATTCGACCTTGCGGGACCTCCCTCCCCTTCTGAAGCTAGGTTCCGTCTCTCTCTTCACAAAACTTTAAGTCCAACATAGATTGTTAACAATGACTTGCCATTTCCTTTTGTTCTCACCATTATTCTGACTACTTGCAGTTAATTCCGCTCACCTTTGGATTGCTTACGACACTCCAGGCCACTGAAAAAAAGGGAGTTTCCGTTCTGAGCTCAAAGATCCTCAGGCGGCATTTGGGCCTTACTTTACCTCTGCTGGAGACAGGAAGGTGGCAGGTGACCGGGACCTGCCAAGAGCAGAGCAGAAGCTGTGCCCCCTGAGCAGTGGTGCCTGGCTCTCTCTCATTGGTCGCAGAGGGTCTGCAAGATTCGAGGGGGTTCTTGACGGCCCCACCATGCTGGTGAGCCGTGTCGTCTCATCTCATCGGGAATCTGACCCCTCATCAGCAAGCGTAGCCATGTGCCCTCACCCTGAGTCTCTAAACCCTTCCCAGACCATCACTCGGCCCGCCTTCTCCTCTCAGGCAGAATGAACCTGGGCTTCTCTCCTGGGACAGGTCATTCTGTGTCATGGGATGTCCTCTTTACTCCTGTTGCCGGCAATAGGAGTATTGATGTGCCGCTCATAGGTCAGAGACTCCTCATTCTTATTACCCAGAGGCTTTTCTTCAGTCAGTAAATTTTGTTCCTTTGAAGTTAAAGGGATTGCCTTTGAAGACTATCATTTCTGACCTAGTCGCAAACCGTCTCTTTTGAGGAACTTCCTTAGGGTTCCAGGGATTAAGACAGTTTGCTTCCATTGCAAAGGGCACAGATTCATTCCTCGATTGCAGGATCTAGATCTCCTGTGCCTCACACTCTAGCCAAAAAGGTATATTTTAAATATAAGAGGGCCAAGCATAAACCTACTACTTTCCCTTTCCATTATTATGATAATAATCTAATTCTCTTCAAGGCAACACAAATGCTTCTTACTAACTAGAAGGATCATGTCGCGGAAATTATAAACAGAAAAACAGGGAATTACTTCATGATATCTCACTACATCCGTCTCCGATCCAACGTCCGAAACATCAAGGAAGTCCACGTAAAGTATCATCTTTAAATAGAGCGCTCCACTTTGAGACAATAGAACTAAACTCATTAAAACTAAGTTTTCCAGCATGTGGCTGCTTTGAAATCTTGCATCCAACCGACAATTCTGGAGCATATGATAATTCGGAATTGAGTAATCGATGACACAAACACTCTCCTCGGCAGGGGGACGTTTTGGATCGCCTGAGTTCTAGGTTCTCAATGTTATCAAGCCAGACACAATCTTCACGGTTTTTCATAGATCTTGTAATATCTTTTTTAAAATTTCAACTTTTTTGAGGTACAATTGACATACAAAATTGCAAGAAATTGAAATATAACTGTGGTGATTTCACGTGTTTACGATGTGAAAGGATTCCTCATCCAGTTAATTAATATCACCTCACATATTTCACTTTCTGTTTTTTTTTCTTCCCTCCATCTTTCCTACTTAGATTTTTATCTTCATAAGATTTCATTTATACAAAACATGTCAAAAAGAGTGCCATGTTTTACATTAGATCCTCAGACTCTATTCATCTTATAGCTGAACATTTGTTCCCTTTTACCAACCTCTCCCCATAGTCCTAGTAACCACTTTTCTACTCTCTGGATGAGTTTTACTTTTTCATGGATGCACTATCAGAGCCAGTCCTGAAATTTCCTCCAATTACAATTCTTCTCTCAGAGTCATCAGTCCATTTTGTGTTATCTTTCACGTTTTACAAAATTACTCCTAGGCGTCTCGGCCTAGCTAGGGCGGTTTCACAAGTGACCTCTCCGAACCGCGGCTGAGACCTCCATCCCTCCCCGGGCCCCCCTCGGTGGCTGGGCGCTGGGGTGGTGGGGGGTGGGGAGAGGAGTCGGGGCAGCTGGTCTAGGGGTTGGGGGCGCGTGAGGGCCAGGGGACCGTCCCCGGTGGTCCCGCTGAGACGTGAAGGCAGGTTCTGTCCCGCTGAGAACTTCCTGCCTTCGGGCGTGTGAGAGGAGCAGATTTCTCTCCAATCCAAGGCCATGCATCGTTTTCGGCCTGTTCAACAAGACTAGACGAGCACGTATTTGTGTGTCTATCTTGGCTTGTTTTCTGACGGAGGCCAAAGACCTCTTCAGGCGTGTCCAAAGGATCTGCCAGGGTGGGAGGGTGCAGGTCAATCCATGTGTCAAGAGAGCCAGAGAATCTGTCACAGCTGTGACTCGGGCCTTTTTCAGAAACAGGCCAACTTTGATGATTCCCCTGGACAGGAATCACCGCAGAAGTTTCCTTGAAGGGATCGAGTTGCAGGAGTCGGGGGCGTGGCCCCGCCGCCGCCAGAGGGCTTCCTCAGCCAGGCAAGGCCGGCCGCTGGCCGGGGCTATTGTCTGTGGGCCCCACCCCCACCGCCACCCTCCACCCTCCCCCTCCCCCTCCCCCTTCCCCTTCCCCTTCCCCTTCCCCTTCCCCTTCCCCTCCCCCTGCAGGGCCCCTCGTGGGATAGCTTCATTCAAATGCAGAACGCTTTCCAGTCAAGGAAGAGCCTTTGGACTTTGCCTCGATCTTCTCCCTATTGAATGGTGATCCGCCCCGACCCCACCCCCATTTCTCCACCTTGAGGCTGCCCCTTCGGCACCGCGCGGAGGAATGGGCCTGGGGGTGGGGTGGGGAGGGAGGCTGAGGGACAAACTCGCCTTGGGTCAGGCCAAAGGAGTCTCCTCCTTTTCGTAACCCAGGAAACCCCGCTAATGCATGTGAGGATCACGGACGTGCGTCGAAGCAGCCATCATCTCTTGACATCTTCCTCCGTGGGAGGCGTTTTTCCTTCCTGCCTGCCTTCAGAGAGACAGAAAAGGAGGGAGGGGCAGAGCGTTCCGCTGGCGCTGGCCGGTTCTTAAGTCACTTGAATCCAAAACACTCCATAGGGCACGGAGGGGTGCGTGCGTGGGGTGGGGTGGGGGCGGCGGCCTACTCCGGACCCCAGGCGTTCCCTCCTCTGACACTTGCCTGGAACCCATGAAAAGCTGAGCTGGTGACTGTGTGTGTGTGTGAATGCGTGCATGTGCGCGTGTCCGTGAGAGAAGGCACGTGTGCGTGAGAGAAAAAGAGAAAAAGGAAGGAGAGAAAGAAAGAGAGAGAGAGAAAGAAAGAGAAGGAAAGAAAGAAAGAGAGAGAGACAGAGAGAGAAAGAAAGAAAGGAAGACAGACAGACAGACAGGGAGGGAGGGAGGGGGAGAGAGAGAGAGAAAGAAAGAATGAAAGAAAGAAAAAGAAAAGAAAATCCAGAATGAAAGGAGGAAGGAACGAGGGAAGGAGGGAGGGACCAAATAGGTTAGTTAGTACGGGCCTCCCTGTCATGGAAAAGAGTCTCTGAGCACAGATCCTCCGTTCAGTGAACCAGTTCTCATATCTCCTCTCAGGAGGCTGTGATGTCGATGGACGGGTTTGGGAAAGCAGGCCTGGGGTGCAAGCAATCAGGTATTTCCTCAGAGGCACTTGTAGGGAAACCAAGGAAACACACAGGTTCATCCCTGGAGCGGATTCGAAACCAGTCGGTGCAGGGGGAGTCAGTCAAGGAGATTTCTAGATGTCAGGGTCGGGTCCTGGAGCGGGTTGCCATGCCCTTCTCCAGGAGACCTTCCTGGCCCGGGGATGGAACCCGGGTCTCCTGCATCGCAGGCAGACTCTTGACCGTGTGAGCCACCAAGGAAGCTCTGTTGGAAATGTTCACCGAGTCCTCTTGTTGTAGCCACGCGTTCTGGGAAACAAACTCACTCAGAAGGACCATGCAGGTAGTGGAGTGCAGTTTCTTACACCAGCGGGCCCAAGGCAGAGTCTTCTCTTAGCCAAGGACCCCGACCAGCATTCGTGAAAATCTTTTATACCTCAGGGGTATGTGTCTGAACCCACCACCCCAAATTCCTTGAGACTTACCTAAACAAAGGAAGGGTAAAGACAATCCCGATAACCCCATCATTCATGTGTTATAAGACGAGATACACAGTGGACATTTATTCACAGGCCTGTGGTCATATCCTGATACACATAATGGAACTGATGGCTTTGTTCTGTGACAGAGATAATTAGCATATTCTTTTAGGCCACGGAGAGTCCAAGTACAAGCCCCAAAGGCTGTTTTATCCGGGTGTGTGTGTGTGTGTGTGCGCGCGCGCGCGCGGGCGGGCGGGCGCCTGCGTGTGTGTGTGTGCGTGTCCGGTTTTCCATTGGTATGCCCCTTCTATAGACACCGGGCACAAAGTTCAGAGTCCATTGGGAGGGTGACCGTGCGTGTAGCCTCATGTTCGCAGCCTGGCCTAAGATGGAGTCTAGCTCTGTCTGTTTCCTCCTTCACTCTAGCTTCCATCTGCAGAGCTTCAGGCACAGGGCCTTTTGAGTTCTCCGTCAGAAGGGCAAGAGATGGTGGCAAATGTCCCCCCAGAGAGGGTTGTCCCCTCTGACAGAGCTTCCGATATCGGAGGCAACTCAGAAAACTTCAGGATCCAGTCCCACTTTCGGGGGAAGCACCACAGGCAAAGGACCAAACACACGTGGCCCAGGAATCTCCCATCCAGAAGTGGATATCTCCGTTTCACAGAAACATCCTCTGGGCCCCTAAGGAACGTATGGAAATCACTCTCTCGCCAAGGAGAGAAGAATCCTCACTGAGAGTTTCTGAAGTCTGGAAGGACCAGGTAGAGAGAAAAAGAGAAACGATTCTATTCTGCTGACAGGGGCATTATTGTTTGAAGCGACCAAGTGGATGTCCGTCTTTTCCAATTCCCATTTTAAACATTGTGTCCTTTCCGGTCCTTTGTGGTCTCTTTGGATCTGGAAAGCAACAGAGTTAACGGTAAGGTCCTTTTTTTTTTTTTTTTTATGATTATGATTATTTTTCCCCCCTGCCTGTCTGCCTGTCCCTCCCCCTCTTCTCTCTGTCTCTCGCGCTTTTCACTCAGGTTAGGGAATTCACAACAACAACAACAAAAGTAGTGAGAAATCTGTATTTCTGCAGGTCAGGAAGCAACAGGTAAGAACTAGACATGGAACACAACAGGCTGGTTCCAAATAGGGTAAGGAGTCCATCAAGGCTCTCTATCATCACCCTGCTTATTTAACTTATATGCCGAGTACAGCATCACGAGACACGCTGGGCTGGATGAAGCACAAGCTGGAATCAAAATGGCTGGGAGAAATAGCAATCCCCTCAGCTATGCAGATGACACCACCCTTATGGCAGAAATGAAGTATAGAGTGGGTTTACAAAGTCGTGCTCGTTTCGGGTTTTCAGATTCTTTTCCCTCAGAGGTGAATCCAAAGTAGGAAGCCTACATTTCCTGTGCTGCCTAGTAGGTGCTTGTGGATTGTATGATGTACATGTCGTATGTGTACACGTTCAACCCGACCTCCTAAGTGGACCGTCCTGCCCCTCCCCGCCCCAACGTATTTTCGTCAAGAAGTCAGGCATCCATTTGAGCATCCTACTCCTCAGGTCATCCGATCCCATGGAAGAAGTCAATCCTCCCGTTTTTCCATCGGTCCTCTACACGTCGCCTGATGATGATGGGGGGTGACTGGAAGACTGACAGTTCTGAAGAATTTTGCAAGAGATTCGGTGAAGGCTCCTAGGATTTGCTCAGTGAAGTGGGTGGCGTGTCAACCACTAGGGACCGTGGAAGGTATGCCCCAAGTGGCACACAGCGTTTGCTTCCACCTTCCACAGAGAAAGCTCTACCTAGCATACCAAGGATGCTTGACCACGCACCCGCCCCGCCCCCCCCCCCCAGGTGACAGGCGTGACGGGTCAGACTGTAGAAATCTTCCTGTCAAGGGTGTATTAACAGGCAGAGGCACCTTAGAGGCACCCTGTCCTGTGAATCTGGAGGTGGGGAGGAAGGGGCAGAGGGACGATGAAGAAGGGAAGGAGAAAGTGAGGGACAGGGACACCACACAGTGTGTGTGGGGGGCGTGTCTGTGCCGTGTGTGGGTTCCACGTGGGTGTGTGCGCCTGTGGGTGCGGGTGTGAGGGGAGGCGGGCAGAGGCAGAGGCAGGGAGACACACAGCCAGGTCAAGGACAACATAATGTGTGTGGGGGGAGGGGCGGGGGTGGGTGGGTGCGTGCGTGCGTGGTGTGTGCGTGGGGGGGATGGCGCACAGGACCGTGTGTGAAGGAGGGCAGTGTGTGGGGGGCAAGTGGGTGTGTGGGGGGGTGTCTGTGCTGTGTGCGGGTGCCACGTGGTTGTTAAGCGGGGGGGGGGGGGCGGGCAGAGAGACACACACACCCGGGCCAAGGACAACGTACTGTGTGGCGGAGGGGGCGGGGGGTGGGTGGGAGTGTGGGTGCGGGGTGTGTGCGTGTGTGCGGTGCCCCATAGGACCGTGGGGGGGGCAGTGTGTGTGTGGGGGTGTGGGTCTGTGCTGTGTGCAGGTCCCACGTAAGTGTGAGTGAGGGGAGGGGCAGAGGCAGAGGCAGAGAGACACAGCCAGGCCAAGGACAACATAGTTTGGGGGAGGGTCGGGGTGGGAGGTGCGAGTGTGCGTGCGGGGTGTGTGCGTGTGTGCGATGGCGCCTAGGACTGTGCGTGGGGGCGGGCAGTGTGTTGGGGGGTGGTGTGTCTGTGCTGTGTGCGGGTGCCACGTGGGTGTGTGCGCCTGTGGGTGCGGGTGTGGGGGAGGGGAGCGGGCAGTGACAGCGGCAGAGAGAGACAGCCAGGCCAAGGACAACGTAGTGTGTGGGGGAGGGGGCGGGGGGTGGGAGTGTGGGTGTGGGGTGTGTGCGTGTGTGCGGTGGCCCATAGGACCGTGGGGGGGGCAGTGTGTGTGTGTGGGGGGGTGTCTGTGCTGTGTGCAGGTCCCACGGAGGTGTGAGTGGGGGGAGGGGCAGAGGCAGAGGCAGAGAGACACAGCCAGGCCAAGGACAACGTAGTTTGGGGGAGGGTCGGGGTGGGGGGTGCGAGTGTGCGTGCGGGGTGTGTGCGTGTGTGCGATGGCGCATCGGACCGTGTGTGGGGTGTTGCGTGTGTGCGACGGCGCATAGGACCGTGTGTGGGGTGTTGTGTCTGTGCTGTGTGCGAATGCCACGGGGGTGTGTCCGGGTGTGGGGGGGGCGGGCAGTGACAGAGGCAGAGAGAGACAGCCAGGCCAAGGGCAACGTAGTGTGTGTGGGCGGGGTCGGGGTGCGGGGTGGGAGTGTGCGTGCAGGGTGTGTGCGGAGGCGCCTAGGACCGTGCGGGGGGGCGGGCAGTGTGTGGGGGGTGTTGTGTCTGTGCTGTGTGCGGGTGCCACGTGGGTGTGTGCGCCTGTGGGTGCGGGTGTGGGGGAGGGGAGCGGGCAGTGACAGCGGCAGAGAGAGACAGCCAGGCCAAGGACAACGTCGTGTGTGGGGGAGGGGGCGGGGGGGTGGGAGTGTGGGTGCGGGGTGTGTGCGGTGGCCCATAGGACCGTGGTGGGGGCAGTGTGTGTGTGTGGGGGGGGTGTCTGTGCTGTGTGCAGGTCCCACGGAGGTGTGAGTGGGGGGAGGGGCAGAGGCAGAGGCAAAGAGACACAGCCAGGCCAAGGACAACATAGTGTGGGGGGGGCGGGGCGGGGGGTGGGAGTGTGGGTGCGGGGTGTGTGCGATGGCACATAGGACCGTGTGTGTAGGGGGGCAGTGGGGGGGGGTATTGTGTCTGTGCTGTGTGCGAATGCCACGGGGGTGTGTGCGCCTGTGGGTGCGGGTGTGGGAGGGGCGGGCAGTGACAGAGGCAGAGAGAGACAGCCAGGCCAAGGACAACGTAGTGTGGGTGGGCGGGTTCGGGGTGCGGGGTGGGGAGTGTGCGTGCGGGGTGTGTGCGTGTTGTGCGGAGGCGCCTAGGACCGCGCGCGGGGGGCAGTGTGTGTGTAGGGGTGTGTGTCTCTGCTGTGTGCGGGTGCCACGTGGGTGTGAGGGGGGCGGCGGGCAGAGAGACACACAGCCAGGCCAAGGACAACATAGTGTGTGGAGGGGGAGGGGCGGGGGTGGGTGGGGGTGTGTCTGTGCTGTGTGCGGGTGCCACGTGGTTGTTAAGGGGGGGCGGGCAGAGAGACACACAGCCAGGCCAAGGACGACATAGTGTGTGGGGGAAGGGCGGGGGTGAGAAGGAGTGTGGGTGCCGGGTGTGTGCGTGTGTGCGGTGGCCCATAGGACCGTGTGGGGGAGGGCAGTGTGTGTGTGGGGGGGTGTCTGTGCTGTGTGCAGGTCCCACGTAGTTGTGAGTGGGGGGAGGGGCAGAGGCAGAGGCAGGGGCACACACAGCCAGGCCAAGGACAACATAGTGGGGGGGGGTCGGGGGGGGTGGGAGTGTGCCTGCGGGGTGTGTGCCTGTGTGCGGTGGCGCATAGGGCCGTGTGTGTAGGGGGCCAGTGTCGGGGTGGTGGTGTGTCTGTGCGCCACGTGGGTGTGTGGGGGGGCAGGCAGAGAGAGCCAGTCCAAGGACAACGCTGTGTGTGTGTGTGAGTGGGTGTGGCCGGCGTGTGTGCGGGTGCTGCGTAGGGCCGTGGGGGAGTGCGTGCGCTGTGTGTGTACGCGTTGGGGGCGTGGGCAGCGTGTGTAGGTGGTGCAGGCAGAGACAGAAAGCCACAGTCAGCAAAGGACAACGTGCACGGATATTCTTCTGAATATTTGCTTGTGTTTTCTGAGCTCATCACCTCCGGGATCAAGCTCACTCCCGTGCAACGGGAGTCTGCCCCCCTCACCTCAGCCACCACCAGCCAGCACCTGTCTTGGGCAGACAAGGGAGTGTTCCGATTTGGCCGGCGCGGGGGGGGGGGGCGTGGCGGAGGAGTGGGGTGGGTGCGCAGGGTTTCGTTGTCACGAGGCGAACTTTGACCCTTGTGTTCTGCCCCTGAACCTCACTGGAGCGACTGGACCCGCGTGACCTGTCACGTCTTGGTTTCAACATCTTTGGCGGGAGAACTAAGATTCCCCCATGCGAAGTGACCAGGCCAGAGAGAAGGAAGTCGATTCCCTTGGGATCCAATGCCCGTTTTCTGGAATCCAGTTAAGTTTCGTCAAGATTTCCCACCCAAACCGAAAAGCCGAAGTGGCTACCCATCCCCGCCCCCTTGACCTCTGTCCCAAGGTGCCCCACCCACACTGCCTCCTTCCACAGCCTCAAGGCTTTCAAGAGTTAGCCGGCCCGGGCCGGCTCCATCCGTGGTCGCCCCGCCCCAAGACCCTCTGAAAAAGCGCCCGACCCCCAACCAGCTATCCAGTGAGCCAGCCCCAGCATAGGAGCTTAGTGGGCGACCGACGGGGACTCGTTGCCAGACGGAGCCCATCCTAGTTCGCGTTTCTCCACTCAGTCAACGGCGCAGACAGGAGAACGGGATCCGCCAACACTTCTCGAGAACGTCCCTGGGCGAGGGATGACGGACGCACGGACGGACGGGACGGGAAGGATTCTTGACTCCCCACCCACGGAGCAGCGGAATGCACTCCCATCCGAGGGGGATCGCAGGCCCACGTCAGACGGTGTGAGCACACGCCCCAGAACAACAACTCGCCAGCATCCCCGTCCGTGTCCTCGTCATCATCTTTGGGCACGCCAGGAGAAAGCCCTTTTGTGACCCGGACGACGGCTCTTTCGGCAAAAGCAACGTTGAGCAACGGCACAAATGAAGACACTTGGATTTGAAACGACGCGTTCACATTGCAGCGCCTCAAGAGCAAAAGCACGCACTCGTCCCTCACATAACCGCAACCAACAAACCCGACGCACCTGAAAAAGAAAACGCAAACGGAAGAGAACGGGTCGATCTGGCGGCTCGGTCCGCCCAGACCAGATCAACTCCGGAAGGCAGGGCGAGCCGAGAGACCACTCGGGTGAGGTCGAGCGGGATCAACACGGCAGCTCGGGGGCAGAGGTCGCGAGTGGGAGAGGTCCGTCCGGGTGCTCGACCCGCGGGCGCTGGCCGCTCTGCGGCCCAGAGAGGGAAGGAGGGGGGGAGGGGCAGACTCCATGACAGCCGGGCGATGCGCGCGCGCCGGCGGCTCGGCGGCACAGGTCGCGAGTGGGGGAGGCCCGGCCGGCAGGTGGACACGCGGGCACCGCCAGCTCGGCGGCAGAGTGAGGAAAGGGGGGGGAGGGGCAGACACCTAGACAGCCGGGCGACGCGCGCGCGCTGGCGGCTCGTGACCAGAGGTCGCGTGTAGGGGAGCACCGGCCGGCAGGTGGACCCGCGGGCACCGCCAGCTCGGCGGCAGAGTGAGGGAAGGAGGGGGAGGGGCGGATTCCAAGCCAGGCGGGCGACGCGCGCGCGCTGGCGTCTCGTCACCAGAGATCGCGAGTGCGAGAGGCCCGGCCGGCAGGTGGACACGCGGGCACCGCCGGCTCGGCGGCAGAGTCAGGGAAGTGGGGGGAGGGGATAGAGCCCCGTCGGGCTCGTCGACCCGCGGCTCCTGGCGGCTCTGCGGCCGAGTTAGGGAAGGAGGGGGGGAGGGGCAGACTCCCTGACAGCCGGGCGATGCGCGCGCGCCGGCGGCTCGGCGGCACAGGTCGCGAGTGGGGGAGGCCCGTCCGGCAGGTGGACACGCGGGCACCGCCAGCTCGGCGGCAGAGTGAGGAAAGGGGGGGCGGGGCAGACACCTCGACAGCCGGGCGACGCGCGCGCGCTGGCGGCTCGTCACCAGAGGTCGCGAGTGCGAGAGGCCCGGCCGGCAGGTGGACACGCGGGCACCGCCAGCTCGGCGGCAGAGTCAGGGAAGGTGGGGAGGGGATAGAGCCCCGTCCGGCTGGTCGACCCGCGGGCACTGCCAGGCGGGCGACGGGCGCGCGCTGGCGGCTGGGCGGGCGAGGTCGCCAGTGGGAGAGGCCCGGCCGGCAGGTGCCCGCGGGGAACGCCAGCTGGGCGGCAGAGTGAGGGGAGGAGCGGGGGAGGGGCAGACAGCCTGACAGCCGGGCGACGGGCGCGCGCTGGCGGCTCGGCGGGCGAGGTCGCGAGTGGGAGAGCCCCGGTCGCAGGTGGCCCCGCGGGCACCCGCAGCTCGTAGACAGAGTTAGGGAAGTGGGGGGAGGGGATAGAGCCCCGTCGGGCTCGTCGACCCGCGGCTCCTGGCGGCTCTGCGGCCGAGTTAGGGAAGGAGGGGGGGAGGGGCAGACTCCCTGACAGCCGGGCGATGCGCGCGCGCCGGCGGCTCGGCGGCACAGGTCGCGAGTGGGGGAGGCCCGGCCGGCAGGTGGACACGCGGGCACCGCCAGCTCGGCGGCAGAGTGAGGAAAGGGGGGGGAGGGGCAGACACCTAGACAGCCGGGCGACGCGCGCGCGCCGGCGGCTCGTGACCAGAGGTCGCGTGTAGGGGAGCACCGGCCGGCAGGTGGACCCGCGGGCACCGCCAGCTCGGCGGCAGAGTGAGGGAAGGAGGGGGAGGGGCGGATTCCAAGCCAGGCGGGCGACGCGCGCGCGCTGGCGTCTCGTCACCAGAGATCGCGAGTGCGAGAGGCCCGGCCGGCAGGTGGACACGCGGGCACCGCCGGCTCGGCGGCAGAGTCAGGGAAGTGGGGGGAGGGGATAGAGCCCCGTCGGGCTCGTCGACCCGCGGCTCCTGGCGGCTCTGCGGCCGAGTTGGGGAAGGAGGGGGGGAGGGGCAGACTCCCTGACAGCCGGGCGATGCGCGCGCGCCGGCGGCTCGGCGGCACAGGTCGCGAGTGGGGGAGGCCCGGCCGGCAGGTGGACACGCGGGCACCGCCAGCTCGGCGGCAGAGTGAGGAAAGGGGGGGCGGGGCAGACACCTCGACAGCCGGGCGATGCGCGCGCGCTGGCGGCTCGTCACCAGAGGTCGCGAGTGCGAGAGGCCCGGCCGGCAGGTGGACACGGGGGCACCGCCGGCTCGGCGGCAGAGTCAGGGAAGTGGGGGGAGGGGATAGAGCCCCGTCGGGCTCGTCGACCCGCGGCTCCTGGCGGCTCTGCGGCCGAGTTGGGGAAGGAGGGGGGGAGGGGCAGACTCCCTGACAGCCGGGCGATGCGCGCGCGCCGGCGGCTCGGCGGCACAGGTCGCGAGTGGGGGAGGCCCGGCCGGCAGGTGGACACGCGGGCACCGCCAGCTCGGCGGCAGAGTGAGGAAAGGGGGGGCGGGGCAGACACCTCGACAGCCGGGCGACGCGCGCGCGCTGGCGGCTCGTGACCAGAGGTCGCGAGTGCGACAGGCCCGGCCGGCAGGTGGACCCGCGGGCACCGCCAGCTCGGCGGCAGAGTGAAGGAAGGAGGGGGAGGGGCGGATTCCAAGCCAGGCGGGCGACGCGCGCGCGCTGGCGTCTCGTCACCAGAGATCGCGAGTGCGAGAGGCCCGGCCGGCAGGTGGACACGCGGGCACCGCCGGCTCGGCGGCAGAGTCAGGGAAGTGGGGGGAGGGGATAGAGCCCCGTCGGGCTCGTCGACCCGCGGCTCCTGGCGGCTCTGCGGCCGAGTTGGGGAAGGAGGGGGGGAGGGGCAGACTCCCTGACAGCCGGGCGATGCGCGCGCGCCGGCGGCTCGGCGGCACAGGTCGCGAGTGGGGGAGGCCCGGCCGGCAGGTGGACACGCGGGCACCGCCAGCTCGGCGGCAGAGTGAGGAAAGGGGGGGCGGGGCAGACACCTCGACAGCCGGGCGATGCGCGCGCGCTGGCGGCTCGTCACCAGAGGTCGCGAGTGCGAGAGGCCCGGCCGGCAGGTGGACACGGGGGCACCGCCGGCTCGGCGGCAGAGTCAGGGAAGTGGGGGGAGGGGATAGAGCCCCGTCGGGCTCGTCGACCCGCGGCTCCTGGCGGCTCTGCGGCCGAGTTGGGGAAGGAGGGGGGGAGGGGCAGACTCCCTGACAGCCGGGCGATGCGCGCGCGCCGGCGGCTCGGCGGCACAGGTCGCGAGTGGGGGAGGCCCGGCCGGCAGGTGGACACGCGGGCACCGCCAGCTCGGCGGCAGAGTGAGGAAAGGGGGGGCGGGGCAGACACCTCGACAGCCGGGCGACGCGCGCGCGCTGGCGGCTCGTCACCAGAGGTCGGGAGTGCGAGAGGCCAGGCCGGCAGGTGGACACGCGGGCACCCGCAGCTCGTCGGCAGGGTTAGGGAAGGGGGGGAGGGGATAGAGCCCCGTCCGGCTGGTCGACCCGCGGGCACTGCCAGGCGGGCGACGGGCGCGCGCTGGCGGCTGGGCGGGCGAGGTCGCCAGTGGGAGAGGCCCGGCCGGCAGGTGCCCGCGGGCAACGCCAGCTGGGCGGCAGAGTGAGGGGAGGAGCGGGGGAGGGGCAGACAGCCTGACAGCCGGGCGACGGGCGCGCGCTGGCGGCTCGGCGGGCGAGGTCGCGAGTGGGAGAGCCCCGGTCGCAGGTGGCCCCGCGGGCACCCGCAGCTCGTCGACAGAGTTAGGGAAGTGGGGGGAGGGGATAGAGCCCCGTCGGGCTCGTCGACCCGCGGCTCCTGGCGGCTCTGCGGCCGAGTTAGGGAAGGAGGGGGGGAGGGGCAGACTCCCTGACAGCCGGGCGATGCGCGCGCGCCGGCGGCTCGGCGGCACAGGTCGCGAGTGGGGGAGGCCCGGCCGGCAGGTGGACACGCGGGCACCGCCAGCTCGGCGGCAGAGTGAGGAAAGGGGGGGGAGGGGCAGACACCTAGACAGCCGGGCGACGCGCGCGCGCCGGCGGCTCGTGACCAGAGGTCGCGTGTAGGGGAGCAACGGCCGGCAGGTGGACCCGCGGGCACCGCCAGCTCGGCGGCAGAGTGAGGGAAGGAGGGGGAGGGGCGGATTCCAAGCCAGGCGGGCGACGCGCGCGCGCTGGCGTCTCGTCACCAGAGATCGCGAGTGCGAGAGGCCCGGCCGGCAGGTGGACACGCGGGCACCGCCGGCTCGGCGGCAGAGTCAGGGAAGTGGGGGGAGGGGATAGAGCCCCGTCGGGCTCGTCGACCCGCGGCTCCTGGCGGCTCTGCGGCCGAGTTGGGGAAGGAGGGGGGGAGGGGCAGACTCCCTGACAGCCGGGCGATGCGCGCGCGCCGGCGGCTCGGCGGCACAGGTCGCGAGTGGGGGAGGCCCGGCCGGCAGGTGCCCGCGGGCAACGCCAGCTGGGCGGCAGAGTGAGGGGAGGAGCGGGGGAGGGGCAGACAGCCTGACAGCCGGGCGACGGGCGCGCGCTGGCGGCTCGGCGGGCGAGGTCGCGAGTGGGAGAGCCCCGGTCGCAGGTGGACCCGCGGGCACCCGCAGCTCGTCGACAGAGTTAGGGAAGTGGGGGGAGGGGATAGAGCCCCGTCGGGCTCCTCGACCCGCGGCTCCTGGCGGCTCTGCGGCCGAGTTGGGGAAGGAGGGGGGGAGGGGCAGACTCCCTGACAGCCGGGCGATGCGCGCGCGCCGGCGGCTCGGCGGCACAGGTCGCGAGTGGGGGAGGCCCGGCCGGCAGGTGGACACGCGGGCACCGCCAGCTCGGCGGCAGAGTGAGGAAAGGGGGGGCGGGGCAGACACCTCGACAGCCGGGCGACGCGCGCGAGCTGGCGGCTCGTCACCAGAGGTCGCGAGTGCGACAGGCCCGGCCGGCAGGTGGACACGCGGGCACCCGCAGCTCGTCGGCAGGGTTAGGGAAGGGGGGGGAGGGGATAGAGCCCCGTCCGGCTGGTCGACCCGCGGGAACTGCCAGGCGGGCGACGGGCGCGCGCTGGCGGCTGGGCGGGCGAGGTCGCCAGTGGGAGAGGCCCGGCCGGCAGGTGCCCGCGGGCAACGCCAGCTGGGCGGCAGAGTGAGGGGAGGAGCGGGGGAGGGGCAGACAGCCTGACAGCCGGGCGACGGGCGCGCGCTGGCGGCTCGGCGGGCGAGGTCGCGAGTGGGAGAGCCCCGGTCGCAGGTGGCCCCGCGGGCACCCGCAGCTCGTCGACAGAGTTAGGGAAGTGGGGGGAGGGGATAGAGCCCCGTCGGGCTCGTCGACCCGCGGCTCCTGGCGGCTCTGCGGCCGAGTTAGGGAAGGAGGGGGGGAGGGGCAGACTCCCTGACAGCCGGGCGATGCGCGCGCGCCGGCGGCTCGGCGGCACAGGTCGCGAGTGGGGGAGGCCCGGCCGGCAGGTGGACACGCGGGCACCGCCAGCTCGGCGGCAGAGTGAGGAAAGGGGGGGGAGGGGCAGACACCTAGACAGCCGGGCGACGCGCACGCGCCGGCGGCTCGTGACCAGAGGTCGCGTGTATGGGAGCACCGGCCGGCAGGTGGACCCGCGGGCAGCGCCAGCTCGGCGGCAGAGTGAGGGAAGGAGGGGGAGGGGCGGATTCCAAGCCAGGCGGGCGACGCGCGCGCGCTGGCGTCTCGTCACCAGAGATCGCGAGTGCGAGAGGCCCGGCCGGCAGGTGGACACGCGGGCACCGCCGGCTCGGCGGCAGAGTCAGGGAAGTGGGGGGAGGGGATAGAGCCCCGTCGGGCTCGTCGACCCGCGGCTCCTGGCGGCTCTGCGGCCGAGTTGGGGAAGGAGGGGGGGAGGGGCAGACTCCCTGACAGCCGGGCGATGCGCGCGCGCCGGCGGCTCGGCGGCACAGGTCGCGAGTGGGGGAGGCCCGGCCGGCAGGTGGACACGCGGGCACCGCCAGCTCGGCGGCAGAGTGAGGAAAGGGGGGGCGGGGCAGACACCTCGACAGCCGGGCGACGCGCGCGCGCTGGCGGCTCGTCACCAGAGGTCGCGAGTGCGAGAGGCCAGGCCGGCAGGTGGACACGCGGGCACCCGCAGCTCGTCGGCAGGGTTAGGGAAGGGGGGGAGGGGATAGAGCCCCGTCCGGCTGGTCGACCCGCGGGCACTGCCAGGCGGGCGACGGGCGCGCGCTGGCGGCTGGGCGGGCGAGGTCGCCAGTGGGAGAGGCCCGGCCGGCAGGTGCCCGCGGGCAACGCCAGCTGGGCGGCAGAGTGAGGGGAGGAGCGGGGGAGGGGCAGACAGCCTGACAGCCGGGCGACGGGCGCGCGCTGGCGGCTCGGCGGGCGAGGTCGCGAGTGGGAGAGCCCCGGTCGCAGGTGGCCCCGCGGGCACCCGCAGCTCGTCGACAGAGCTAGGGAAGTGGGGGGAGGGGATAGAGCCCCGTCGGGCTCGTCGACCCGCGGCTCCTGGCGGCTCTGCGGCCGAGTTGGGGAAGGAGGGGGGGAGGGGCAGACTCCCTGACAGCCGGGCGATGCGCGCGCGCCGGCGGCTCGGCGGCACAGGTCGCGAGTGGGGGAGGCCCGGCCGGCAGGTGGACACGCGGGCACCGCCAGCTCGGCGGCAGAGTGAGGAAAGGGGGGGCGGGGCAGACACCTCGACAGCCGGGCGACGCGCGCGCGCTGGCGGCTCGTCACCAGAGGTCGCGAGTGCGAGAGGCCAGGCCGGCAGGTGGACACGCGGGCACCCGCAGCTCGTCGGCAGCGTTAGGGAAGGGGGGGAGGGGATAGAGCCCCGTCCGGCTGGTCGACCCGCGGGCACTGCCAGGCGGGCGACGGGCGCGCGCTGGCGGCTGGGCGGGCGAGGTCGCCAGTGGGAGAGGCCCGGCCGGCAGGTGCCCGCGGGCAACGCCAGCTGGGCGGCAGAGTGAGGGGAGGAGCGGGGGAGGGGCCGACAGCCTGACAGCCGGGCGACGGGCGCGCGCTGGCGGCTCGGCGGGCGAGGTCGCGAGTGGGAGAGCCCCGGTCGCAGGTGGCCCCGCGGGCACCCGCAGCTCGTCGACAGAGTTAGGGAAGTGGGGGGAGGGGATAGAGCCCCGTCGGGCTCGTCGACCCGCGGCTCCTGGCGGCTCTGCGGCCGAGTTAGGGAAGGAGGGGGGGAGGGGCAGACTCCCTGACAGCCGGGCGATGCGCGCGCGCCGGCGGCTCGGCGGCACAGGTCGCGAGTGGGGGAGGCCCGGCCGGCAGGTGGACACGCGGGCACCGCCAGCTCGGCGGCAGAGTGAGGAAAGGGGGGGGAGGGGCAGACACCTAGACAGCCGGGCGACGCGCGCGCGCCGGCGGCTCGTGACCAGAGGTCGCGTGTAGGGGAGCACCGGCCGGCAGGTGCACCCGCGGGCACCGCCAGCTCGGCGGCAGAGTGAGGGAAGGAGGGGGAGGGGCGGATTCCAAGCCAGGCGGGCGACGCGCGCGCGCTGGCGTCTCGTCACCAGAGATCGCGAGTGCGAGAGGCCCGGCCGGCAGGTGGACACGCGGGCACCGCCGGCTCGGCGGCAGAGTCAGGGAAGTGGGGGGAGCGGATAGAGCCCCGTCGGGCTCGTCGACCCGCGGCTCCTGGCGGCTCTGCGGCCGAGTTGGGGAAGGAGGGGGGGAGGGGCAGACTCCCTGACAGCCGGGCGATGCGCGCGCGCCGGCGGCTCGGCGGCACAGGTCGCGAGTGGGGGAGGCCCGGCCGGCAGGTGGACACGCGGGCACCGCCAGCTCGGCGGCAGAGTGAGGAAAGGGGGGGCGGGGCAGACACCTCGACAGCCGGGCGACGCGCGCGCGCTGGCGGCTCGTCACCAGAGGTCGGGAGTGCGAGAGGCCAGGCCGGCAGGTGGACACGCGGGCACCCGCAGCTCGTCGGCAGGGTTAGGGAAGGGGGGAAGGGGATAGAGCCCCGTCCGGCTGGTCGACCCGCGGGCACTGCCAGGCGGGCGACGGGCGCGCGCTGGCGGCTGGGCGGGCGCGGTCGCCAGTGGGAGAGGCCCGGCCGGCAGGTGCCCGCGGGCAACGCCAGCTGGGCGGCAGAGTGAGGGGAGGAGCGGGGGAGGGGCAGACAGCCTGACAGCCGGGCGACGGGCGCGCGCTGGCGGCTCGGCGGGCGAGGTCGCGAGTGGGAGAGCCCCGGTCGCAGGTGGCCCCGCGGGCACCCGCAGCTCGTCGACAGAGTTAGGGAAGTGGGGGGAGGGGATAGAGCCCCGTCGGGCTCGTCGACCCGCGGCTCCTGGCGGCTCTGCGGCCGAGTTAGGGAAGGAGGGGGGGAGGGGCAGACTCCCTGACAGCCGGGCGATGCGCGCGCGCCGGCGGCTCGGCGGCACAGGTCGCGAGTGGGGGAGGCCCGGCCGGCAGGTGGACACGCGGGCACCGCCAGCTCGGCGGCAGAGTGAGGAAAGGGGGGGGAGGGGCAGACACCTAGACAGCCGGGCGACGCGCGCGCGCCGGCGGCTCGTGACCAGAGGTCGCGTGTAGGGGAGCACCGGCCGGCAGGTGCACCCGCGGGCACCGCCAGCTCGGCGGCAGAGTGAGGGAAGGAGGGGGAGGGGCGGATTCCAAGCCAGGCGGGCGACGCGCGCGCGCTGGCGTCTCGTCACCAGAGATCGCGAGTGCGAGAGGCCCGGCCGGCAGGTGGACACGCGGGCACCGCCGGCTCGGCGGCAGAGTCAGGGATGTGGGGGGAGGGGATAGAGCCCCGTCGGGCTCGTCGACCCGCGGCTCCTGGCGGCTCTGCGGCCGAGTTGGGGAAGGAGGGGGGGAGGGGCAGACTCCCTGACAGCCGGGCGATGCGCGCGCGCCGGCGGCTCGGCGGCACAGGTCGCGAGTGGGGGAGGCCCGGCCGGCAGGTGGACACGCGGGCACCGCCAGCTCGGCGGCAGAGTGAGGAAAGGGGGGGCGGGGCAGACACCTCGACAGCCGGGCGATGCGCGCGCGCTGGCGGCTCGTCACCAGAGGTCGCGAGTGCGAGAGGCCCGGCCGGCAGGTGGACACGGGGGCACCGCCGGCTCGGCGGCAGAGTCAGGGAAGTGGGGGGAGGGGATAGAGCCCCGTCGGGCTCGTCGACCCGCGGCTCCTGGCGGCTCTGCGGCCGAGTTGGGGAAGGAGGGGGGGAGGGGCAGACTCCCTGACAGCCGGGCGATGCGCGCGCGCCGGCGGCTCGGCGGCACAGGTCGCGAGTGGGGGAGGCCCGGCCGGCAGGTGGACACGCGGGCACCGCCAGCTCGGCGGCAGAGTGAGGAAAGGGGAGGCGGGGCAGACACCTCGACAGCCGGGCGACGCGCGCGCGCTGGCGGCTCGTCACCAGAGGTCGCGAGTGCGAGAGGCCCGGCCGGCAGGTGGACACGGGGGCACCGCCGGCTCGGCGGCAGAGTCAGGGAAGTGGGGGGAGGGGATAGAGCCCCGTCGGGCTCGTCGACCCGCGGCTCCTGGCGGCTCTGCGGCCGAGTTGGGGAAGGAGGGGGGGAGGGGCAGACTCCCTGACAGCCGGGCGATGCGCGCGCGCCGGCGGCTCGGCGGCACAGGTCGCGAGTGGGGGAGGCCCGGCCGGCAGGTGGACACGCGGGCACCGCCAGCTCGGCGGCAGAGTGAGGAAAGGGGGGGCGGGGCAGACACCTCGACAGCCGGGCGACGCGCGCGAGCTGGCGGCTCGTCACCAGAGGTCGCGAGTGCGACAGGCCCGGCCGGCAGGTGGACACGCGGGCACCCGCAGCTCGTCGGCAGGGTTAGGGAAGGGGGGGGAGGGGATAGAGCCCCGTCCGGCTGGTCGACCCGCGGGAACTGCCAGGCGGGCGACGGGCGCGCGCTGGCGGCTGGGCGGGCGAGGTCGCCAGTGGGAGAGGCCCGGCCGGCAGGTGCCCGCGGGCAACGCCAGCTGGGCGGCAGAGTGAGGGGAGGAGCGGGGGAGGGGCAGACAGCCTGACAGCCGGGCGACGGGCGCGCGCTGGCGGCTCGGCGGGCGAGGTCGCGAGTGGGAGAGCCCCGGTCGCAGGTGGCCCCGCGGGCACCCGCAGCTCGTCGACAGAGTTAGGGAAGTGGGGGGAGGGGATAGAGCCCCGTCGGGCTCGTCGACCCGCGGCTCCTGGCGGCTCTGCGGCCGAGTTAGGGAAGGAGGGGGGGAGGGGCAGACTCCCTGACAGCCGGGCGATGCGCGCGCGCCGGCGGCTCGGCGGCACAGGTCGCGAGTGGGGGAGGCCCGGCCGGCAGGTGGACACGCGGGCACCGCCAGCTCGGCGGCAGAGTGAGGAAAGGGGGGGGAGGGGCAGACACCTAGACAGCCGGGCGACGCGCGCGCGCCGGCGGCTCGTGACCAGAGGTCGCGTGTATGGGAGCACCGGCCGGCAGGTGGACCCGCGGGCAGCGCCAGCTCGGCGGCAGAGTGAGGGAAGGAGGGGGAGGGGCGGATTCCAAGCCAGGCGGGCGACGCGCGCGCGCTGGCGTCTCGTCACCAGAGATCGCGAGTGCGAGAGGCCCGGCCGGCAGGTGGACACGCGGGCACCGCCGGCTCGGCGGCAGAGTCAGGGAAGTGGGGGGAGGGGATAGAGCCCCGTCGGGCTCGTCGACCCGCGGCTCCTGGCGGCTCTGCGGCCGAGTTGGGGAAGGAGGGGGGGAGGGGCAGACTCCCTGACAGCCGGGCGATGCGCGCGCGCCGGCGGCTCGGCGGCACAGGTCGCGAGTGGGGGAGGCCCGGCCGGCAGGTGGACACGCGGGCACCGCCAGCTCGGCGGCAGAGTGAGGAAAGGGGGGGCGGGGCAGACACCTCGACAGCCGGGCGACGCGCGCGCGCTGGCGGCTCGTCACCAGAGGTCGCGAGTGCGAGAGGCCAGGCCGGCAGGTGGACACGCGGGCACCCGCAGCTCGTCGGCAGGGTTAGGGAAGGGGGGGAGGGGATAGAGCCCCGTCCGGCTGGTCGACCCGCGGGCACTGCCAGGCGGGCGACGGGCGCGCGCTGGCGGCTGGGCGGGCGAGGTCGCCAGTGGGAGAGGCCCGGCCGGCAGGTGCCCGCGGGCAACGCCAGCTGGGCGGCAGAGTGAGGGGAGGAGCGGGGGAGGGGCAGACAGCCTGACAGCCGGGCGACGGGCGCGCGCTGGCGGCTCGGCGGGCGAGGTCGCGAGTGGGAGAGCCCCGGTCGCAGGTGGACCCGCGGGCACCCGCAGCTCGTCGACAGAGCTAGGGAAGTGGGGGGAGGGGATAGAGCCCCGTCGGGCTCGTCGACCCGCGGCTCCTGGCGGCTCTGCGGCCGAGTTGGGGAAGGAGGGGGGGAGGGGCAGACTCCCTGACAGCCGGGCGATGCGCGCGCGCCGGCGGCTCGGCGGCACAGGTCGCGAGTGGGGGAGGCCCGGCCGGCAGGTGGACACGCGGGCACCGCCAGCTCGGCGGCAGAGTGAGGAAAGGGGGGGCGGGGCAGACACCTCGACAGCCGGGCGATGCGCGCGCGCTGGCGGCTCGTCACCAGAGGTCGCGAGTGCGAGAGGCCCGGCCGGCAGGTGGACACGGGGGCACCGCCGGCTCGGCGGCAGAGTCAGGGAAGTGGGGGGAGGGGATAGAGCCCCGTCGGGCTCGTCGACCCGCGGCTCCTGGCGGCTCTGCGGCCGAGTTGGGGAAGGAGGGGGGGAGGGGCAGACTCCCTGACAGCCGGGCGATGCGCGCGCGCCGGCGGCTCAGCGGCACAGGTCGCGAGTGGGGGAGGCCCGGCCGGCAGGTGGACACGCGGGCACCGCCAGCTCGGCGGCAGAGTGAGGAAAGGGGGGGCGGGGCAGACACCTCGACAGCCGGGCGACGCGCGCGCGCTGGCGGCTCGTCACCAGAGGTCGCGAGTGCGAGAGGCCCGGCCGGCAGGTGGACACGGGGGCACCGCCGGCTCGGCGGCAGAGTCAGGGAAGTGGGGGGAGGGGATAGAGCCCCGTCGGGCTCGTCGACCCGCGGCTCCTGGCGGCTCTGCGGCCGAGTTGGGGAAGGAGGGGGGGAGGGGCAGACTCCCTGACAGCCGGGCGATGCGCGCGCGCCGGCGGCTCGGCGGCACAGGTCGCGAGTGGGGGAGGCCCGGCCGGCAGGTGGACACGCGGGCACCGCCAGCTCGGCGGCAGAGTGAGGAAAGGGGGGGGAGGGGCAGACACCTAGACAGCCGGGCGACGCGCGCGCGCCGGCGGCTCGTGACCAGAGGTCGCGTGTATGGGAGCACCGGCCGGCAGGTGGACCCGCGGGCAGCGCCAGCTCGGCGGCAGAGTGAGGGAAGGAGGGGGAGGGGCGGATTCCAAGCCAGGCGGGCGACGCGCGCGCGCTGGCGTCTCGTCACCAGAGATCGCGAGTGCGAGAGGCCCGGCCGGCAGGTGGACACGCGGGCACCGCCGGCTCGGCGGCAGAGTCAGGGAAGTGGGGGGAGGGGATAGAGCCCCGTCGGGCTCGTCGACCCGCGGCTCCTGGCGGCTCTGCGGCCGAGTTGGGGAAGGAGGGGTGGAGGGGCAGACTCCCTGACAGCCGGGCGATGCGCGCGCGCCGGCGGCTCGGCGGCACAGGTCGCGAGTGGGGGAGGCCCGGCCGGCAGGTGGACACGCGGGCACCGCCAGCTCGGCGGCAGAGTGAGGAAAGGGGGGGCGGGGCAGACACCTCGACAGCCGGGCGACGCGCGCGCGCTGGCGGCTCGTCACCAGAGGTCGCGAGTGCGAGAGGCCAGGCCGGCAGGTGGACACGCGGGCACCCGCAGCTCGTCGGCAGGGTTAGGGAAGGGGGGGAGGGGATAGAGCCCCGTCCGGCTGGTCGACCCGCGGGCACTGCCAGGCGGGCGACGGGCGCGCGCTGGCGGCTGGGCGGGCGAGGTCGCCAGTGGGAGAGGCCCGGCCGGCAGGTGCCCGCGGGCAACGCCAGCTGGGCGGCAGAGTGAGGGGAGGAGCGGGGGAGGGGCCGACAGCCTGACAGCCGGGCGACGGGCGCGCGCTGGCGGCTCGGCGGGCGAGGTCGCGAGTGGGAGAGCCCCGGTCGCAGGTGGCCCCGCGGGCACCCGCAGCTCGTCGACAGAGTTAGGGAAGTGGGGGGAGGGGATAGAGCCCCGTCGGGCTCGTCGACCCGCGGCTCCTGGCGGCTCTGCGGCCGAGTTAGGGAAGGAGGGGGGGAGGGGCAGACTCCCTGACAGCCGGGCGATGCGCGCGCGCCGGCGGCTCGGCGGCACAGGTCGCGAGTGGGGGAGGCCCGGCCGGCAGGTGGACACGCGGGCACCGCCAGCTCGGCGGCAGAGTGAGGAAAGGGGGGGGAGGGGCAGACACCTAGACAGCCGGGCGACGCGCGCGCGCCGGCGGCTCGTGACCAGAGGTCGCGTGTATGGGAGCACCGGCCGGCAGGTGGACCCGCGGGCAGCGCCAGCTCGGCGGCAGAGTGAGGGAAGGAGGGGGAGGGGCGGATTCCAAGCCAGGCGGGCGACGCGCGCGCGCTGGCGTCTCGTCACCAGAGATCGCGAGTGCGAGAGGCCCGGCCGGCAGGTGGACACGCGGGCACCGCCGGCTCGGCGGCAGAGTCAGGGAAGTGGGGGGAGGGGATAGAGCCCCGTCGGGCTCGTCGACCCGCGGCTCCTGGCGGCTCTGCGGCCGAGTTGGGGAAGGAGGGGGGGAGGGGCAGACTCCCTGACAGCCGGGCGATGCGCGCGCGCCGGCGGCTCGGCGGCACAGGTCGCGAGTGGGGGAGGCCCGGCCGGCAGGTGGACACGCGGGCACCGCCAGCTCGGCGGCAGAGTGAGGAAAGGGGGGGCGGGGCAGACACCTCGACAGCCGGGCGACGCGCGCGCGCTGGCGGCTCGTCACCAGAGGTCGCGAGTGCGAGAGGCCAGGCCGGCAGGTGGACACGCGGGCACCCGCAGCTCGTCGGCAGGGTTAGGGAAGGGGGGGAGGGGATAGAGCCCCGTCCGGCTGGTCGACCCGCGGGCACTGCCAGGCGGGCGACGGGCGCGCGCTGGCGGCTGGGCGGGCGAGGTCGCCAGTGGGAGAGGCCCGGCCGGCAGGTGCCCGCGGGCAACGCCAGCTGGGCGGCAGAGTGAGGGGAGGAGCGGGGGAGGGGCAGACAGCCTGACAGCCGGGCGACGGGCGCGCGCTGGCGGCTCGGCGGGCGAGGTCGCGAGTGGGAGAGCCCCGGTCGCAGGTGGCCCCGCGGGCACCCGCAGCTCGTCGACAGAGCTAGGGAAGTGGGGGGAGGGGATAGAGCCCCGTCGGGCTCGTCGACCCGCGGCTCCTGGCGGCTCTGCGGCCGAGTTGGGGAAGGAGGGGGGAGGGGCAGACTCCCTGACAGCCGGGCGATGCGCGCGCGCCGGCGGCTCGGAGGCACAGGTCGCGAGTGGGGGAGGCCCGGCCGGCAGGTGGACACGCGGGCACCGCCAGCTCGGCGGCAGAGTGAGGAAAGGGGGGGCGGGGCAGACACCTCGACAGCCGGGCGATGCGCGCGCGCTGGCGGCTCGTCACCAGAGGTCGCGAGTGCGAGAGGCCCGGCCGGCAGGTGGACACGGGGGCACCGCCGGCTCGGCGGCAGAGTCAGGGAAGTGGGGGGAGGGGATAGAGCCCCGTCGGGCTCGTCGACCCGCGGCTCCTGGCGGCTCTGCGGCCGAGTTGGGGAAGGAGGGGGGGAGGGGCAGACTCCCTGACAGCCGGGCGATGCGCGCGCGCCGGCGGCTCAGCGGCACAGGTCGCGAGTGGGGGAGGCCCGGCCGGCAGGTGGACACGCGGGCACCGCCAGCTCGGCGGCAGAGTGAGGAAAGGGGGGGCGGGGCAGACACCTCGACAGCCGGGCGACGCGCGCGCGCTGGCGGCTCGTCACCAGAGGTCGCGAGTGCGAGAGGCCCGGCCGGCAGGTGGACACGGGGGCAACGCCGGCTCGGCGGCAGAGTCAGGGAAGTGGGGGGAGGGGATAGAGCCCCGTCGGGCTCGTCGACCCGCGGCTCCTGGCGGCTCTGCGGCCGAGTTGGGGAAGGAGGGGGGGAGGGGCAGACTCCCTGACAGCCGGGCGATGCGCGCGCGCCGGCGGCTCGGCGGCACAGGTCGCGAGTGGGGGAGGCCCGGCCGGCAGGTGGACACGCGGGCACCGCCAGCTCGGCGGCAGAGTGAGGAAAGGGGGGGGAGGGGCAGACACCTAGACAGCCGGGCGACGCGCGCGCGCCGGCGGCTCGTGACCAGAGGTCGCGTGTATGGGAGCACCGGCCGGCAGGTGGACCCGCGGGCAGCGCCAGCTCGGCGGCAGAGTGAGGGAAGGAGGGGGAGGGGCGGATTCCAAGCCAGGCGGGCGACGCGCGCGCGCTGGCGTCTCGTCACCAGAGATCGCGAGTGCGAGAGGCCCGGCCGGCAGGTGGACACGCGGGCACCGCCGGCTCGGCGGCAGAGTCAGGGAAGTGGGGGGAGGGGATAGAGCCCCGTCGGGCTCGTCGACCCGCGGCTCCTGGCGGCTCTGCGGCCGAGTTGGGGAAGGAGGGGGGGAGGGGCAGACTCCCTGACAGCCGGGCGATGCGCGCGCGCCGGCGGCTCGGCGGCACAGGTCGCGAGTGGGGGAGGCCCGGCCGGCAGGTGGACACGCGGGCACCGCCAGCTCGGCGGCAGAGTGAGGAAAGGGGGGGCGGGGCAGACACCTCGACAGCCGGGCGACGCGCGCGCGCTGGCGGCTCGTCACCAGAGGTCGCGAGTGCGAGAGGCCAGGCCGGCAGGTGGACACGCGGGCACCCGCAGCTCGTCGGCAGCGTTAGGGAAGGGGGGGAGGGGATAGAGCCCCGTCCGGCTGGTCGACCCGCGGGCACTGCCAGGCGGGCGACGGGCGCGCGCTGGCGGCTGGGCGGGCGAGGTCGCCAGTGGGAGAGGCCCGGCCGGCAGGTGCCCGCGGGCAACGCCAGCTGGGCGGCAGAGTGAGGGGAGGAGCGGGGGAGGGGCCGACAGCCTGACAGCCGGGCGACGGGCGCGCGCTGGCGGCTCGGCGGGCGAGGTCGCGAGTGGGAGAGCCCCGGTCGCAGGTGGCCCCGCGGGCACCCGCAGCTCGTCGACAGAGTTAGGGAAGTGGGGGGAGGGGATAGAGCCCCGTCGGGCTCGTCGACCCGCGGCTCCTGGCGGCTCTGCGGCCGAGTTAGGGAAGGAGGGGGGGAGGGGCAGACTCCCTGACAGCCGGGCGATGCGCGCGCGCCGGCGGCTCGGCGGCACAGGTCGCGAGTGGGGGAGGCCCGGCCGGCAGGTGGACACGCGGGCACCGCCAGCTCGGCGGCAGAGTGAGGAAAGGGGGGGGAGGGGCAGACACCTAGACAGCCGGGCGACGCGCGCGCGCCGGCGGCTCGTGACCAGAGGTCGCGTGTAGGGGAGCACCGGCCGGCAGGTGCACCCGCGGGCACCGCCAGCTCGGCGGCAGAGTGAGGGAAGGAGGGGGAGGGGCGGATTCCAAGCCAGGCGGGCGACGCGCGCGCGCTGGCGTCTCGTCACCAGAGATCGCGAGTGCGAGAGGCCCGGCCGGCAGGTGGACACGCGGGCACCGCCGGCTCGGCGGCAGAGTCAGGGAAGTGGGGGGAGCGGATAGAGCCCCGTCGGGCTCGTCGACCCGCGGCTCCTGGCGGCTCTGCGGCCGAGTTGGGGAAGGAGGGGGGGAGGGGCAGACTCCCTGACAGCCGGGCGATGCGCGCGCGCCGGCGGCTCGGCGGCACAGGTCGCGAGTGGGGGAGGCCCGGCCGGCAGGTGGACACGCGGGCACCGCCAGCTCGGCGGCAGAGTGAGGAAAGGGGGGGCGGGGCAGACACCTCGACAGCCGGGCGACGCGCGCGCGCTGGCGGCTCGTCACCAGAGGTCGCGAGTGCGAGAGGCCCGGCCGGCAGGTGGACACGGGGGCACCGCCGGCTCGGCGGCAGAGTCAGGGAAGTGGGGGGAGGGGATAGAGCCCCGTCGGGCTCGTCGACCCGCGGCTCCTGGCGGCTCTGCGGCCGAGTTGGGGAAGGAGGGGGGGAGGGGCAGACTCCCTGACAGCCGGGCGATGCGCGCGCGCCGGCGGCTCGGCGGCACAGGTCGCGAGTGGGGGAGGCCCGGCCGGCAGGTGGACACGCGGGCACCGCCAGCTCGGCGGCAGAGTGAGGAAAGGGGGGGGAGGGGCAGACACCTAGACAGCCGGGCGACGCGCGCGCGCCGGCGGCTCGTGACCAGAGGTCGCGTGTATGGGAGCACCGGCCGGCAGGTGGACCCGCGGGCAGCGCCAGCTCGGCGGCAGAGTGAGGGAAGGAGGGGGAGGGGCGGATTCCAAGCCAGGCGGGCGACGCGCGCGCGCTGGCGTCTCGTCACCAGAGATCGCGAGTGCGAGAGGCCCGGCCGGCAGGTGGACACGCGGGCACCGCCGGCTCGGCGGCAGAGTCAGGGAAGTGGGGGGAGGGGATAGAGCCCCGTCGGGCTCGTCGACCCGCGGCTCCTGGCGGCTCTGCGGCCGAGTTGGGGAAGGAGGGGTGGAGGGGCAGACTCCCTGACAGCCGGGCGATGCGCGCGCGCCGGCGGCTCGGCGGCACAGGTCGCGAGTGGGGGAGGCCCGGCCGGCAGGTGGACACGCGGGCACCGCCAGCTCGGCGGCAGAGTGAGGAAAGGGGGGGCGGGGCAGACACCTCGACAGCCGGGCGACGCGCGCGCGCTGGCGGCTCGTCACCAGAGGTCGCGAGTGCGAGAGGCCAGGCCGGCAGGTGGACACGCGGGCACCCGCAGCTCGTCGGCAGGGTTAGGGAAGGGGGGGAGGGGATAGAGCCCCGTCCGGCTGGTCGACCCGCGGGCACTGCCAGGCGGGCGACGGGCGCGCGCTGGCGGCTGGGCGGGCGAGGTCGCCAGTGGGAGAGGCCCGGCCGGCAGGTGCCCGCGGGCAACGCCAGCTGGGCGGCAGAGTGAGGGGAGGAGCGGGGGAGGGGCCGACAGCCTGACAGCCGGGCGACGGGCGCGCGCTGGCGGCTCGGCGGGCGAGGTCGCGAGTGGGAGAGCCCCGGTCGCAGGTGGCCCCGCGGGCACCCGCAGCTCGTCGACAGAGTTAGGGAAGTGGGGGGAGGGGATAGAGCCCCGTCGGGCTCGTCGACCCGCGGCTCCTGGCGGCTCTGCGGCCGAGTTAGGGAAGGAGGGGGGGAGGGGCAGACTCCCTGACAGCCGGGCGATGCGCGCGCGCCGGCGGCTCGGCGGCACAGGTCGCGAGTGGGGGAGGCCCGGCCGGCAGGTGGACACGCGGGCACCGCCAGCTCGGCGGCAGAGTGAGGAAAGGGGGGGGAGGGGCAGACACCTAGACAGCCGGGCGACGCGCGCGCGCCGGCGGCTCGTGACCAGAGGTCGCGTGTATGGGAGCACCGGCCGGCAGGTGGACCCGCGGGCAGCGCCAGCTCGGCGGCAGAGTGAGGGAAGGAGGGGGAGGGGCGGATTCCAAGCCAGGCGGGCGACGCGCGCGCGCTGGCGTCTCGTCACCAGAGATCGCGAGTGCGAGAGGCCCGGCCGGCAGGTGGACACGCGGGCACCGCCGGCTCGGCGGCAGAGTCAGGGAAGTGGGGGGAGGGGATAGAGCCCCGTCGGGCTCGTCGACCCGCGGCTCCTGGCGGCTCTGCGGCCGAGTTGGGGAAGGAGGGGGGGAGGGGCAGACTCCCTGACAGCCGGGCGATGCGCGCGCGCCGGCGGCTCGGCGGCACAGGTCGCGAGTGGGGGAGGCCCGGCCGGCAGGTGGACACGCGGGCACCGCCAGCTCGGCGGCAGAGTGAGGAAAGGGGGGGCGGGGCAGACACCTCGACAGCCGGGCGACGCGCGCGCGCTGGCGGCTCGTCACCAGAGGTCGCGAGTGCGAGAGGCCAGGCCGGCAGGTGGACACGCGGGCACCCGCAGCTCGTCGGCAGGGTTAGGGAAGGGGGGGAGGGGATAGAGCCCCGTCCGGCTGGTCGACCCGCGGGCACTGCCAGGCGGGCGACGGGCGCGCGCTGGCGGCTGGGCGGGCGAGGTCGCCAGTGGGAGAGGCCCGGCCGGCAGGTGCCCGCGGGCAACGCCAGCTGGGCGGCAGAGTGAGGGGAGGAGCGGGGGAGGGGCAGACAGCCTGACAGCCGGGCGACGGGCGCGCGCTGGCGGCTCGGCGGGCGAGGTCGCGAGTGGGAGAGCCCCGGTCGCAGGTGGCCCCGCGGGCACCCGCAGCTCGTCGACAGAGCTAGGGAAGTGGGGGGAGGGGATAGAGCCCCGTCGGGCTCGTCGACCCGCGGCTCCTGGCGGCTCTGCGGCCGAGTTGGGGAAGGAGGGGGGGAGGGGCAGACTCCCTGACAGCCGGGCGATGCGCGCGCGCCGGCGGCTCGGAGGCACAGGTCGCGAGTGGGGGAGGCCCGGCCGGCAGGTGGACACGCGGGCACCGCCAGCTCGGCGGCAGAGTGAGGAAAGGGGGGGCGGGGCAGACACCTCGACAGCCGGGCGATGCGCGCGCGCTGGCGGCTCGTCACCAGAGGTCGCGAGTGCGAGAGGCCCGGCCGGCAGGTGGACACGGGGGCACCGCCGGCTCGGCGGCAGAGTCAGGGAAGTGGGGGGAGGGGATAGAGCCCCGTCGGGCTCGTCGACCCGCGGCTCCTGGCGGCTCTGCGGCCGAGTTGGGGAAGGAGGGGGGGAGGGGCAGACTCCCTGACAGCCGGGCGATGCGCGCGCGCCGGCGGCTCAGCGGCACAGGTCGCGAGTGGGGGAGGCCCGGCCGGCAGGTGGACACGCGGGCACCGCCAGCTCGGCGGCAGAGTGAGGAAAGGGGGGGCGGGGCAGACACCTCGACAGCCGGGCGACGCGCGCGCGCTGGCGGCTCGTCACCAGAGGTCGCGAGTGCGAGAGGCCCGGCCGGCAGGTGGACACGGGGGCACCGCCGGCTCGGCGGCAGAGTCAGGGAAGTGGGGGGAGGGGATAGAGCCCCGTCGGGCTCGTCGACCCGCGGCTCCTGGCGGCTCTGCGGCCGAGTTGGGGAAGGAGGGGGGGAGGGGCAGACTCCCTGACAGCCGGGCGATGCGCGCGCGCCGGCGGCTCGGCGGCACAGGTCGCGAGTGGGGGAGGCCCGGCCGGCAGGTGGACACGCGGGCACCGCCAGCTCGGCGGCAGAGTGAGGAAAGGGGGGGGAGGGGCAGACACCTAGACAGCCGGGCGACGCGCGCGCGCCGGCGGCTCGTGACCAGAGGTCGCGTGTATGGGAGCACCGGCCGGCAGGTGGACCCGCGGGCAGCGCCAGCTCGGCGGCAGAGTGAGGGAAGGAGGGGGAGGGGCGGATTCCAAGCCAGGCGGGCGACGCGCGCGCGCTGGCGTCTCGTCACCAGAGATCGCGAGTGCGAGAGGCCCGGCCGGCAGGTGGACACGCGGGCACCGCCGGCTCGGCGGCAGAGTCAGGGAAGTGGGGGGAGGGGATAGAGCCCCGTCGGGCTCGTCGACCCGCGGCTCCTGGCGGCTCTGCGGCCGAGTTGGGGAAGGAGGGGGGGAGGGGCAGACTCCCTGACAGCCGGGCGATGCGCGCGCGCCGGCGGCTCGGCGGCACAGGTCGCGAGTGGGGGAGGCCCGGCCGGCAGGTGGACACGCGGGCACCGCCAGCTCGGCGGCAGAGTGAGGAAAGGGGGGGCGGGGCAGACACCTCGACAGCCGGGCGACGCGCGCGCGCTGGCGGCTCGTCACCAGAGGTCGCGAGTGCGAGAGGCCAGGCCGGCAGGTGGACACGCGGGCACCCGCAGCTCGTCGGCAGGGTTAGGGAAGGGGGGGAGGGGATAGAGCCCCGTCCGGCTGGTCGACCCGCGGGCACTGCCAGGCGGGCGACGGGCGCGCGCTGGCGGCTGGGCGGGCGAGGTCGCCAGTGGGAGAGGCCCGGCCGGCAGGTGCCCGCGGGCAACGCCAGCTGGGCGGCAGAGTGAGGGGAGGAGCGGGGGAGGGGCCGACAGCCTGACAGCCGGGCGACGGGCGCGCGCTGGCGGCTCGGCGGGCGAGGTCGCGAGTGGGAGAGCCCCGGTCGCAGGTGGCCCCGCGGGCACCCGCAGCTCGTCGACAGAGTTAGGGAAGTGGGGGGAGGGGATAGAGCCCCGTCGGGCTCGTCGACCCGCGGCTCCTGGCGGCTCTGCGGCCGAGTTAGGGAAGGAGGGGGGGAGGGGCAGACTCCCTGACAGCCGGGCGATGCGCGCGCGCCGGCGGCTCGGCGGCACAGGTCGCGAGTGGGGGAGGCCCGGCCGGCAGGTGGACACGCGGGCACCGCCAGCTCGGCGGCAGAGTGAGGAAAGGGGGGGGAGGGGCAGACACCTAGACAGCCGGGCGACGCGCGCGCGCCGGCGGCTCGTGACCAGAGGTCGCGTGTAGGGGAGCACCGGCCGGCAGGTGCACCCGCGGGCACCGCCAGCTCGGCGGCAGAGTGAGGGAAGGAGGGGGAGGGGCGGATTCCAAGCCAGGCGGGCGACGCGCGCGCGCTGGCGTCTCGTCACCAGAGATCGCGAGTGCGAGAGGCCCGGCCGGCAGGTGGACACGCGGGCACCGCCGGCTCGGCGGCAGAGTCAGGGAAGTGGGGGGAGGGGATAGAGCCCCGTCGGGCTCGTCGACCCGCGGCTCCTGGCGGCTCTGCGGCCGAGTTGGGGAAGGAGGGGGGGAGGGGCAGACTCCCTGACAGCCGGGCGATGCGCGCGCGCCGGCGGCTCGGCGGCACAGGTCGCGAGTGGGGGAGGCCCGGCCGGCAGGTGGACACGCGGGCACCGCCAGCTCGGCGGCAGAGTGAGGAAAGGGGGGGCGGGGCAGACACCTCGACAGCCGGGCGATGCGCGCGCGCTGGCGGCTCGTCACCAGAGGTCGCGAGTGCGAGAGGCCCGGCCGGCAGGTGGACACGGGGGCACCGCCGGCTCGGCGGCAGAGTCAGGGAAGTGGGGGGAGGGGATAGAGCCCCGTCGGGCTCGTCGACCCGCGGCTCCTGGCGGCTCTGCGGCCGAGTTGGGGAAGGAGGGGGGGAGGGGCAGACTCCCTGACAGCCGGGCGATGCGCGCGCGCCGGCGGCTCAGCGGCACAGGTCGCGAGTGGGGGAGGCCCGGCCGGCAGGTGGACACGCGGGCACCGCCAGCTCGGCGGCAGAGTGAGGAAAGGGGGGGCGGGGCAGACACCTCGACAGCCGGGCGACGCGCGCGCGCTGGCGGCTCGTCACCAGAGGTCGCGAGTGCGAGAGGCCCGGCCGGCAGGTGGACACGGGGGCAACGCCGGCTCGGCGGCAGAGTCAGGGAAGTGGGGGGAGGGGATAGAGCCCCGTCGGGCTCGTCGACCCGCGGCTCCTGGCGGCTCTGCGGCCGAGTTGGGGAAGGAGGGGGGGAGGGGCAGACTCCCTGACAGCCGGGCGATGCGCGCGCGCCGGCGGCTCGGCGGCACAGGTCGCGAGTGGGGGAGGCCCGGCCGGCAGGTGGACACGCGGGCACCGCCAGCTCGGCGGCAGAGTGAGGAAAGGGGGGGGAGGGGCAGACACCTAGACAGCCGGGCGACGCGCGCGCGCCGGCGGCTCGTGACCAGAGGTCGCGTGTATGGGAGCACCGGCCGGCAGGTGGACCCGCGGGCAGCGCCAGCTCGGCGGCAGAGTGAGGGAAGGAGGGGGAGGGGCGGATTCCAAGCCAGGCGGGCGACGCGCGCGCGCTGGCGTCTCGTCACCAGAGATCGCGAGTGCGAGAGGCCCGGCCGGCAGGTGGACACGCGGGCACCGCCGGCTCGGCGGCAGAGTCAGGGAAGTGGGGGGAGGGGATAGAGCCCCGTCGGGCTCGTCGACCCGCGGCTCCTGGCGGCTCTGCGGCCGAGTTGGGGAAGGAGGGGGGGAGGGGCAGACTCCCTGACAGCCGGGCGATGCGCGCGCGCCGGCGGCTCGGCGGCACAGGTCGCGAGTGGGGGAGGCCCGGCCGGCAGGTGGACACGCGGGCACCGCCAGCTCGGCGGCAGAGTGAGGAAAGGGGGGGCGGGGCAGACACCTCGACAGCCGGGCGACGCGCGCGCGCTGGCGGCTCGTCACCAGAGGTCGCGAGTGCGAGAGGCCAGGCCGGCAGGTGGACACGCGGGCACCCGCAGCTCGTCGGCAGCGTTAGGGAAGGGGGGGAGGGGATAGAGCCCCGTCCGGCTGGTCGACCCGCGGGCACTGCCAGGCGGGCGACGGGCGCGCGCTGGCGGCTGGGCGGGCGAGGTCGCCAGTGGGAGAGGCCCGGCCGGCAGGTGCCCGCGGGCAACGCCAGCTGGGCGGCAGAGTGAGGGGAGGAGCGGGGGAGGGGCCGACAGCCTGACAGCCGGGCGACGGGCGCGCGCTGGCGGCTCGGCGGGCGAGGTCGCGAGTGGGAGAGCCCCGGTCGCAGGTGGCCCCGCGGGCACCCGCAGCTCGTCGACAGAGTTAGGGAAGTGGGGGGAGGGGATAGAGCCCCGTCGGGCTCGTCGACCCGCGGCTCCTGGCGGCTCTGCGGCCGAGTTAGGGAAGGAGGGGGGGAGGGGCAGACTCCCTGACAGCCGGGCGATGCGCGCGCGCCGGCGGCTCGGCGGCACAGGTCGCGAGTGGGGGAGGCCCGGCCGGCAGGTGGACACGCGGGCACCGCCAGCTCGGCGGCAGAGTGAGGAAAGGGGGGGGAGGGGCAGACACCTAGACAGCCGGGCGACGCGCGCGCGCCGGCGGCTCGTGACCAGAGGTCGCGTGTAGGGGAGCACCGGCCGGCAGGTGCACCCGCGGGCACCGCCAGCTCGGCGGCAGAGTGAGGGAAGGAGGGGGAGGGG
This sequence comes from Giraffa tippelskirchi, assembly GCF_054371585.1. Lineage (NCBI taxonomy): Eukaryota > Metazoa > Chordata > Mammalia > Artiodactyla > Giraffidae > Giraffa > Giraffa tippelskirchi. Next base: position 69,138,872 of record NC_137282.1, read on the forward strand.
CGGATTCCAAGCCAGGCGGGCGACGCGCGCGCGCTGGCGTCTCGTCACCAGAGATCGCGAGTGCGAGAGGCCCGGCCGGCAGGTGGACACGCGGGCACCGCCGGCTCGGCGGCAGAGTCAGGGAAGTGGGGGGAGCGGATAGAGCCCCGTCGGGCTCGTCGACCCGCGGCTCCTGGCGGCTCTGCGGCCGAGTTGGGGAAGGAGGGGGGGAGGGGCAGACTCCCTGACAGCCGGGCGATGCGCGCGCGCCGGCGGCTCGGCGGCACAGGTCGCGAGTGGGGGAGGCCCGGCCGGCAGGTGGACACGCGGGCACCGCCAGCTCGGCGGCAGAGTGAGGAAAGGGGGGGCGGGGCAGACACCTCGACAGCCGGGCGACGCGCGCGCGCTGGCGGCTCGTCACCAGAGGTCGGGAGTGCGAGAGGCCAGGCCGGCAGGTGGACACGCGGGCACCCGCAGCTCGTCGGCAGGGTTAGGGAAGGGGGGAAGGGGATAGAGCCCCGTCCGGCTGGTCGACCCGCGGGCACTGCCAGGCGGGCGACGGGCGCGCGCTGGCGGCTGGGCGGGCGCGGTCGCCAGTGGGAGAGGCCCGGCCGGCAGGTGCCCGCGGGCAACGCCAGCTGGGCGGCAGAGTGAGGGGAGGAGCGGGGGAGGGGCAGACAGCCTGACAGCCGGGCGACGGGCGCGCGCTGGCGGCTCGGCGGGCGAGGTCGCGAGTGGGAGAGCCCCGGTCGCAGGTGGCCCCGCGGGCACCCGCAGCTCGTCGACAGAGTTAGGGAAGTGGGGGGAGGGGATAGAGCCCCGTCGGGCTCGTCGACCCGCGGCTCCTGGCGGCTCTGCGGCCGAGTTAGGGAAGGAGGGGGGGAGGGGCAGACTCCCTGACAGCCGGGCGATGCGCGCGCGCCGGCGGCTCGGCGGCACAGGTCGCGAGTGGGGGAGGCCCGGCCGGCAGGTGGACACGCGGGCACCGCCAGCTCGGCGGCAGAGTGAGGAAAGGGGGGGGAGGGGCAGACACCTAGACAGCCGGGCGACGCGCGCGCGCCGGCGGCTCGTGACCAGAGGTCGCGTGTAGGGGAGCACCGGCCGGCAGGTGGACCCGCGGGCACCGCCAGCTCGGCGGCAGAGTGAGGGAAGGAGGGGGAGGGGCGGATTCCAAGCCAGGCGGGCGACGCGCGCGCGCTGGCGTCTCGTCACCAGAGATCGCGAGTGCGAGAGGCCCGGCCGGCAGGTGGACACGCGGGCACCGCCGGCTCGGCGGCAGAGTCAGGGATGTGGGGGGAGGGGATAGAGCCCCGTCGGGCTCGTCGACCCGCGGCTCCTGGCGGCTCTGCGGCCGAGTTGGGGAAGGAGGGGGGGAGGGGCAGACTCCCTGACAGCCGGGCGATGCGCGCGCGCCGGCGGCTCGGCGGCACAGGTCGCGAGTGGGGGAGGCCCGGCCGGCAGGTGGACACGCGGGCACCGCCAGCTCGGCGGCAGAGTGAGGAAAGGGGGGGCGGGGCAGACACCTCGACAGCCGGGCGATGCGCGCGCGCTGGCGGCTCGTCACCAGAGGTCGCGAGTGCGAGAGGCCCGGCCGGCAGGTGGACACGGGGGCACCGCCGGCTCGGCGGCAGAGTCAGGGAAGTGGGGGGAGGGGATAGAGCCCCGTCGGGCTCGTCGACCCGCGGCTCCTGGCGGCTCTGCGGCCGAGTTGGGGAAGGAGGGGGGGAGGGGCAGACTCCCTGACAGCCGGGCGATGCGCGCGCGCCGGCGGCTCGGCGGCACAGGTCGCGAGTGGGGGAGGCCCGGCCGGCAGGTGGACACGCGGGCACCGCCAGCTCGGCGGCAGAGTGAGGAAAGGGGAGGCGGGGCAGACACCTCGACAGCCGGGCGACGCGCGCGCGCTGGCGGCTCGTCACCAGAGGTCGCGAGTGCGAGAGGCCCGGCCGGCAGGTGGACACGGGGGCACCGCCGGCTCGGCGGCAGAGTCAGGGAAGTGGGGGGAGGGGATAGAGCCCCGTCGGGCTCGTCGACCCGCGGCTCCTGGCGGCTCTGCGGCCGAGTTGGGGAAGGAGGGGGGGAGGGGCAGACTCCCTGACAGCCGGGCGATGCGCGCGCGCCGGCGGCTCGGCGGCACAGGTCGCGAGTGGGGGAGGCCCGGCCGGCAGGTGGACACGCGGGCACCGCCAGCTCGGCGGCAGAGTGAGGAAAGGGGGGGCGGGGCAGACACCTCGACAGCCGGGCGACGCGCGCGAGCTGGCGGCTCGTCACCAGAGGTCGCGAGTGCGACAGGCCCGGCCGGCAGGTGGACACGCGGGCACCCGCAGCTCGTCGGCAGGGTTAGGGAAGGGGGGGGAGGGGATAGAGCCCCGTCCGGCTGGTCGACCCGCGGGAACTGCCAGGCGGGCGACGGGCGCGCGCTGGCGGCTGGGCGGGCGAGGTCGCCAGTGGGAGAGGCCCGGCCGGCAGGTGCCCGCGGGCAACGCCAGCTGGGCGGCAGAGTGAGGGGAGGAGCGGGGGAGGGGCAGACAGCCTGACAGCCGGGCGACGGGCGCGCGCTGGCGGCTCGGCGGGCGAGGTCGCGAGTGGGAGAGCCCCGGTCGCAGGTGGCCCCGCGGGCACCCGCAGCTCGTCGACAGAGTTAGGGAAGTGGGGGGAGGGGATAGAGCCCCGTCGGGCTCGTCGACCCGCGGCTCCTGGCGGCTCTGCGGCCGAGTTAGGGAAGGAGGGGGGGAGGGGCAGACTCCCTGACAGCCGGGCGATGCGCGCGCGCCGGCGGCTCGGCGGCACAGGTCGCGAGTGGGGGAGGCCCGGCCGGCAGGTGGACACGCGGGCACCGCCAGCTCGGCGGCAGAGTGAGGAAAGGGGGGGGAGGGGCAGACACCTAGACAGCCGGGCGACGCGCGCGCGCCGGCGGCTCGTGACCAGAGGTCGCGTGTATGGGAGCACCGGCCGGCAGGTGGACCCGCGGGCAGCGCCAGCTCGGCGGCAGAGTGAGGGAAGGAGGGGGAGGGGCGGATTCCAAGCCAGGCGGGCGACGCGCGCGCGCTGGCGTCTCGTCACCAGAGATCGCGAGTGCGAGAGGCCCGGCCGGCAGGTGGACACGCGGGCACCGCCGGCTCGGCGGCAGAGTCAGGGAAGTGGGGGGAGGGGATAGAGCCCCGTCGGGCTCGTCGACCCGCGGCTCCTGGCGGCTCTGCGGCCGAGTTGGGGAAGGAGGGGGGGAGGGGCAGACTCCCTGACAGCCGGGCGATGCGCGCGCGCCGGCGGCTCGGCGGCACAGGTCGCGAGTGGGGGAGGCCCGGCCGGCAGGTGGACACGCGGGCACCGCCAGCTCGGCGGCAGAGTGAGGAAAGGGGGGGCGGGGCAGACACCTCGACAGCCGGGCGACGCGCGCGCGCTGGCGGCTCGTCACCAGAGGTCGCGAGTGCGAGAGGCCAGGCCGGCAGGTGGACACGCGGGCACCCGCAGCTCGTCGGCAGGGTTAGGGAAGGGGGGGAGGGGATAGAGCCCCGTCCGGCTGGTCGACCCGCGGGCACTGCCAGGCGGGCGACGGGCGCGCGCTGGCGGCTGGGCGGGCGAGGTCGCCAGTGGGAGAGGCCCGGCCGGCAGGTGCCCGCGGGCAACGCCAGCTGGGCGGCAGAGTGAGGGGAGGAGCGGGGGAGGGGCAGACAGCCTGACAGCCGGGCGACGGGCGCGCGCTGGCGGCTCGGCGGGCGAGGTCGCGAGTGGGAGAGCCCCGGTCGCAGGTGGACCCGCGGGCACCCGCAGCTCGTCGACAGAGCTAGGGAAGTGGGGGGAGGGGATAGAGCCCCGTCGGGCTCGTCGACCCGCGGCTCCTGGCGGCTCTGCGGCCGAGTTGGGGAAGGAGGGGGGGAGGGGCAGACTCCCTGACAGCCGGGCGATGCGCGCGCGCCGGCGGCTCGGCGGCACAGGTCGCGAGTGGGGGAGGCCCGGCCGGCAGGTGGACACGCGGGCACCGCCAGCTCGGCGGCAGAGTGAGGAAAGGGGGGGCGGGGCAGACACCTCGACAGCCGGGCGATGCGCGCGCGCTGGCGGCTCGTCACCAGAGGTCGCGAGTGCGAGAGGCCCGGCCGGCAGGTGGACACGGGGGCACCGCCGGCTCGGCGGCAGAGTCAGGGAAGTGGGGGGAGGGGATAGAGCCCCGTCGGGCTCGTCGACCCGCGGCTCCTGGCGGCTCTGCGGCCGAGTTGGGGAAGGAGGGGGGGAGGGGCAGACTCCCTGACAGCCGGGCGATGCGCGCGCGCCGGCGGCTCAGCGGCACAGGTCGCGAGTGGGGGAGGCCCGGCCGGCAGGTGGACACGCGGGCACCGCCAGCTCGGCGGCAGAGTGAGGAAAGGGGGGGCGGGGCAGACACCTCGACAGCCGGGCGACGCGCGCGCGCTGGCGGCTCGTCACCAGAGGTCGCGAGTGCGAGAGGCCCGGCCGGCAGGTGGACACGGGGGCACCGCCGGCTCGGCGGCAGAGTCAGGGAAGTGGGGGGAGGGGATAGAGCCCCGTCGGGCTCGTCGACCCGCGGCTCCTGGCGGCTCTGCGGCCGAGTTGGGGAAGGAGGGGGGGAGGGGCAGACTCCCTGACAGCCGGGCGATGCGCGCGCGCCGGCGGCTCGGCGGCACAGGTCGCGAGTGGGGGAGGCCCGGCCGGCAGGTGGACACGCGGGCACCGCCAGCTCGGCGGCAGAGTGAGGAAAGGGGGGGGAGGGGCAGACACCTAGACAGCCGGGCGACGCGCGCGCGCCGGCGGCTCGTGACCAGAGGTCGCGTGTATGGGAGCACCGGCCGGCAGGTGGACCCGCGGGCAGCGCCAGCTCGGCGGCAGAGTGAGGGAAGGAGGGGGAGGGGCGGATTCCAAGCCAGGCGGGCGACGCGCGCGCGCTGGCGTCTCGTCACCAGAGATCGCGAGTGCGAGAGGCCCGGCCGGCAGGTGGACACGCGGGCACCGCCGGCTCGGCGGCAGAGTCAGGGAAGTGGGGGGAGGGGATAGAGCCCCGTCGGGCTCGTCGACCCGCGGCTCCTGGCGGCTCTGCGGCCGAGTTGGGGAAGGAGGGGGGGAGGGGCAGACTCCCTGACAGCCGGGCGATGCGCGCGCGCCGGCGGCTCGGCGGCACAGGTCGCGAGTGGGGGAGGCCCGGCCGGCAGGTGGACACGCGGGCACCGCCAGCTCGGCGGCAGAGTGAGGAAAGGGGGGGCGGGGCAGACACCTCGACAGCCGGGCGACGCGCGCGCGCTGGCGGCTCGTCACCAGAGGTCGCGAGTGCGAGAGGCCAGGCCGGCAGGTGGACACGCGGGCACCCGCAGCTCGTCGGCAGGGTTAGGGAAGGGGGGGAGGGGATAGAGCCCCGTCCGGCTGGTCGACCCGCGGGCACTGCCAGGCGGGCGACGGGCGCGCGCTGGCGGCTGGGCGGGCGAGGTCGCCAGTGGGAGAGGCCCGGCCGGCAGGTGCCCGCGGGCAACGCCAGCTGGGCGGCAGAGTGAGGGGAGGAGCGGGGGAGGGGCCGACAGCCTGACAGCCGGGCGACGGGCGCGCGCTGGCGGCTCGGCGGGCGAGGTCGCGAGTGGGAGAGCCCCGGTCGCAGGTGGCCCCGCGGGCACCCGCAGCTCGTCGACAGAGTTAGGGAAGTGGGGGGAGGGGATAGAGCCCCGTCGGGCTCGTCGACCCGCGGCTCCTGGCGGCTCTGCGGCCGAGTTAGGGAAGGAGGGGGGGAGGGGCAGACTCCCTGACAGCCGGGCGATGCGCGCGCGCCGGCGGCTCGGCGGCACAGGTCGCGAGTGGGGGAGGCCCGGCCGGCAGGTGGACACGCGGGCACCGCCAGCTCGGCGGCAGAGTGAGGAAAGGGGGGGGAGGGGCAGACACCTAGACAGCCGGGCGACGCGCGCGCGCCGGCGGCTCGTGACCAGAGGTCGCGTGTAGGGGAGCACCGGCCGGCAGGTGCACCCGCGGGCACCGCCAGCTCGGCGGCAGAGTGAGGGAAGGAGGGGGAGGGGCGGATTCCAAGCCAGGCGGGCGACGCGCGCGCGCTGGCGTCTCGTCACCAGAGATCGCGAGTGCGAGAGGCCCGGCCGGCAGGTGGACACGCGGGCACCGCCGGCTCGGCGGCAGAGTCAGGGAAGTGGGGGGAGGGGATAGAGCCCCGTCGGGCTCGTCGACCCGCGGCTCCTGGCGGCTCTGCGGCCGAGTTGGGGAAGGAGGGGGGGAGGGGCAGACTCCCTGACAGCCGGGCGATGCGCGCGCGCCGGCGGCTCGGCGGCACAGGTCGCGAGTGGGGGAGGCCCGGCCGGCAGGTGGACACGCGGGCACCGCCAGCTCGGCGGCAGAGTGAGGAAAGGGGGGGCGGGGCAGACACCTCGACAGCCGGGCGACGCGCGCGCGCTGGCGGCTCGTCACCAGAGGTCGCGAGTGCGAGAGGCCAGGCCGGCAGGTGGACACGCGGGCACCCGCAGCTCGTCGGCAGGGTTAGGGAAGGGGGGGAGGGGATAGAGCCCCGTCCGGCTGGTCGACCCGCGGGCACTGCCAGGCGGGCGACGGGCGCGCGCTGGCGGCTGGGCGGGCGAGGTCGCCAGTGGGAGAGGCCCGGCCGGCAGGTGCCCGCGGGCAACGCCAGCTGGGCGGCAGAGTGAGGGGAGGAGCGGGGGAGGGGCAGACAGCCTGACAGCCGGGCGACGGGCGCGCGCTGGCGGCTCGGCGGGCGAGGTCGCGAGTGGGAGAGCCCCGGTCGCAGGTGGACCCGCGGGCACCCGCAGCTCGTCGACAGAGCTAGGGAAGTGGGGGGAGGGGATAGAGCCCCGTCGGGCTCGTCGACCCGCGGCTCCTGGCGGCTCTGCGGCCGAGTTGGGGAAGGAGGGGGGGAGGGGCAGACTCCCTGACAGCCGGGCGATGCGCGCGCGCCGGCGGCTCGGCGGCACAGGTCGCGAGTGGGGGAGGCCCGGCCGGCAGGTGGACACGCGGGCACCGCCAGCTCGGCGGCAGAGTGAGGAAAGGGGGGGCGGGGCAGACACCTCGACAGCCGGGCGATGCGCGCGCGCTGGCGGCTCGTCACCAGAGGTCGCGAGTGCGAGAGGCCCGGCCGGCAGGTGGACACGGGGGCACCGCCGGCTCGGCGGCAGAGTCAGGGAAGTGGGGGGAGGGGATAGAGCCCCGTCGGGCTCGTCGACCCGCGGCTCCTGGCGGCTCTGCGGCCGAGTTGGGGAAGGAGGGGGGGAGGGGCAGACTCCCTGACAGCCGGGCGATGCGCGCGCGCCGGCGGCTCAGCGGCACAGGTCGCGAGTGGGGGAGGCCCGGCCGGCAGGTGGACACGCGGGCACCGCCAGCTCGGCGGCAGAGTGAGGAAAGGGGGGGCGGGGCAGACACCTCGACAGCCGGGCGACGCGCGCGCGCTGGCGGCTCGTCACCAGAGGTCGCGAGTGCGAGAGGCCCGGCCGGCAGGTGGACACGGGGGCACCGCCGGCTCGGCGGCAGAGTCAGGGAAGTGGGGGGAGGGGATAGAGCCCCGTCGGGCTCGTCGACCCGCGGCTCCTGGCGGCTCTGCGGCCGAGTTGGGGAAGGAGGGGGGGAGGGGCAGACTCCCTGACAGCCGGGCGATGCGCGCGCGCCGGCGGCTCGGCGGCACAGGTCGCGAGTGGGGGAGGCCCGGCCGGCAGGTGGACACGCGGGCACCGCCAGCTCGGCGGCAGAGTGAGGAAAGGGGGGGGAGGGGCAGACACCTAGACAGCCGGGCGACGCGCGCGCGCCGGCGGCTCGTGACCAGAGGTCGCGTGTATGGGAGCACCGGCCGGCAGGTGGACCCGCGGGCAGCGCCAGCTCGGCGGCAGAGTGAGGGAAGGAGGGGGAGGGGCGGATTCCAAGCCAGGCGGGCGACGCGCGCGCGCTGGCGTCTCGTCACCAGAGATCGCGAGTGCGAGAGGCCCGGCCGGCAGGTGGACACGCGGGCACCGCCGGCTCGGCGGCAGAGTCAGGGAAGTGGGGGGAGGGGATAGAGCCCCGTCGGGCTCGTCGACCCGCGGCTCCTGGCGGCTCTGCGGCCGAGTTGGGGAAGGAGGGGGGGAGGGGCAGACTCCCTGACAGCCGGGCGATGCGCGCGCGCCGGCGGCTCGGCGGCACAGGTCGCGAGTGGGGGAGGCCCGGCCGGCAGGTGGACACGCGGGCACCGCCAGCTCGGCGGCAGAGTGAGGAAAGGGGGGGCGGGGCAGACACCTCGACAGCCGGGCGACGCGCGCGCGCTGGCGGCTCGTCACCAGAGGTCGCGAGTGCGAGAGGCCAGGCCGGCAGGTGGACACGCGGGCACCCGCAGCTCGTCGGCAGGGTTAGGGAAGGGGGGGAGGGGATAGAGCCCCGTCCGGCTGGTCGACCCGCGGGCACTGCCAGGCGGGCGACGGGCGCGCGCTGGCGGCTGGGCGGGCGAGGTCGCCAGTGGGAGAGGCCCGGCCGGCAGGTGCCCGCGGGCAACGCCAGCTGGGCGGCAGAGTGAGGGGAGGAGCGGGGGAGGGGCCGACAGCCTGACAGCCGGGCGACGGGCGCGCGCTGGCGGCTCGGCGGGCGAGGTCGCGAGTGGGAGAGCCCCGGTCGCAGGTGGCCCCGCGGGCACCCGCAGCTCGTCGACAGAGTTAGGGAAGTGGGGGGAGGGGATAGAGCCCCGTCGGGCTCGTCGACCCGCGGCTCCTGGCGGCTCTGCGGCCGAGTTAGGGAAGGAGGGGGGGAGGGGCAGACTCCCTGACAGCCGGGCGATGCGCGCGCGCCGGCGGCTCGGCGGCACAGGTCGCGAGTGGGGGAGGCCCGGCCGGCAGGTGGACACGCGGGCACCGCCAGCTCGGCGGCAGAGTGAGGAAAGGGGGGGGAGGGGCAGACACCTAGACAGCCGGGCGACGCGCGCGCGCCGGCGGCTCGTGACCAGAGGTCGCGTGTAGGGGAGCACCGGCCGGCAGGTGCACCCGCGGGCACCGCCAGCTCGGCGGCAGAGTGAGGGAAGGAGGGGGAGGGGCGGATTCCAAGCCAGGCGGGCGACGCGCGCGCGCTGGCGTCTCGTCACCAGAGATCGCGAGTGCGAGAGGCCCGGCCGGCAGGTGGACACGCGGGCACCGCCGGCTCGGCGGCAGAGTCAGGGAAGTGGGGGGAGGGGATAGAGCCCCGTCGGGCTCGTCGACCCGCGGCTCCTGGCGGCTCTGCGGCCGAGTTGGGGAAGGAGGGGGGGAGGGGCAGACTCCCTGACAGCCGGGCGATGCGCGCGCGCCGGCGGCTCGGCGGCACAGGTCGCGAGTGGGGGAGGCCCGGCCGGCAGGTGGACACGCGGGCACCGCCAGCTCGGCGGCAGAGTGAGGAAAGGGGGGGCGGGGCAGACACCTCGACAGCCGGGCGACGCGCGCGCGCTGGCGGCTCGTCACCAGAGGTCGGGAGTGCGAGAGGCCAGGCCGGCAGGTGGACACGCGGGCACCCGCAGCTCGTCGGCAGGGTTAGGGAAGGGGGGAAGGGGATAGAGCCCCGTCCGGCTGGTCGACCCGCGGGCACTGCCAGGCGGGCGACGGGCGCGCGCTGGCGGCTGGGCGGGCGCGGTCGCCAGTGGGAGAGGCCCGGCCGGCAGGTGCCCGCGGGCAACGCCAGCTGGGCGGCAGAGTGAGGGGAGGAGCGGGGGAGGGGCCGACAGCCTGACAGCCGGGCGACGGGCGCGCGCTGGCGGCTCGGCGGGCGAGGTCGCGAGTGGGAGAGCCCCGGTCGCAGGTGGCCCCGCGGGCACCCGCAGCTCGTCGACAGAGTTAGGGAAGTGGGGGGAGGGGATAGAGCCCCGTCGGGCTCGTCGACCCGCGGCTCCTGGCGGCTCTGCGGCCGAGTTAGGGAAGGAGGGGGGGAGGGGCAGACTCCCTGACAGCCGGGCGATGCGCGCGCGCCGGCGGCTCGGCGGCACAGGTCGCGAGTGGGGGAGGCCCGGCCGGCAGGTGGACACGCGGGCACCGCCAGCTCGGCGGCAGAGTGAGGAAAGGGGGGGGAGGGGCAGACACCTAGACAGCCGGGCGACGCGCGCGCGCCGGCGGCTCGTGACCAGAGGTCGCGTGTAGGGGAGCACCGGCCGGCAGGTGCACCCGCGGGCACCGCCAGCTCGGCGGCAGAGTGAGGGAAGGAGGGGGAGGGGCGGATTCCAAGCCAGGCGGGCGACGCGCGCGCGCTGGCGTCTCGTCACCAGAGATCGCGAGTGCGAGAGGCCCGGCCGGCAGGTGGACACGCGGGCACCGCCGGCTCGGCGGCAGAGTCAGGGAAGTGGGGGGAGGGGATAGAGCCCCGTCGGGCTCGTCGACCCGCGGCTCCTGGCGGCTCTGCGGCCGAGTTGGGGAAGGAGGGGGGGAGGGGCAGACTCCCTGACAGCCGGGCGATGCGCGCGCGCCGGCGGCTCGGCGGCACAGGTCGCGAGTGGGGGAGGCCCGGCCGGCAGGTGGACACGCGGGCACCGCCAGCTCGGCGGCAGAGTGAGGAAAGGGGGGGCGGGGCAGACACCTCGACAGCCGGGCGATGCGCGCGCGCTGGCGGCTCGTCACCAGAGGTCGCGAGTGCGAGAGGCCCGGCCGGCAGGTGGACACGGGGGCACCGCCGGCTCGGCGGCAGAGTCAGGGAAGTGGGGGGAGGGGATAGAGCCCCGTCGGGCTCGTCGACCCGCGGCTCCTGGCGGCTCTGCGGCCGAGTTGGGGAAGGAGGGGGGGAGGGGCAGACTCCCTGACAGCCGGGCGATGCGCGCGCGCCGGCGGCTCAGCGGCACAGGTCGCGAGTGGGGGAGGCCCGGCCGGCAGGTGGACACGCGGGCACCGCCAGCTCGGCGGCAGAGTGAGGAAAGGGGGGGCGGGGCAGACACCTCGACAGCCGGGCGACGCGCGCGCGCTGGCGGCTCGTCACCAGAGGTCGCGAGTGCGAGAGGCCCGGCCGGCAGGTGGACACGGGGGCAACGCCGGCTCGGCGGCAGAGTCAGGGAAGTGGGGGGAGGGGATAGAGCCCCGTCGGGCTCGTCGACCCGCGGCTCCTGGCGGCTCTGCGGCCGAGTTGGGGAAGGAGGGGGGGAGGGGCAGACTCCCTGACAGCCGGGCGATGCGCGCGCGCCGGCGGCTCGGCGGCACAGGTCGCGAGTGGGGGAGGCCCGGCCGGCAGGTGGACACGCGGGCACCGCCAGCTCGGCGGCAGAGTGAGGAAAGGGGGGGGAGGGGCAGACACCTAGACAGCCGGGCGACGCGCGCGCGCCGGCGGCTCGTGACCAGAGGTCGCGTGTATGGGAGCACCGGCCGGCAGGTGGACCCGCGGGCAGCGCCAGCTCGGCGGCAGAGTGAGGGAAGGAGGGGGAGGGGCGGATTCCAAGCCAGGCGGGCGACGCGCGCGCGCTGGCGTCTCGTCACCAGAGATCGCGAGTGCGAGAGGCCCGGCCGGCAGGTGGACACGCGGGCACCGCCGGCTCGGCGGCAGAGTCAGGGAAGTGGGGGGAGGGGATAGAGCCCCGTCGGGCTCGTCGACCCGCGGCTCCTGGCGGCTCTGCGGCCGAGTTGGGGAAGGAGGGGGGGAGGGGCAGACTCCCTGACAGCCGGGCGATGCGCGCGCGCCGGCGGCTCGGCGGCACAGGTCGCGAGTGGGGGAGGCCCGGCCGGCAGGTGGACACGCGGGCACCGCCAGCTCGGCGGCAGAGTGAGGAAAGGGGGGGCGGGGCAGACACCTCGACAGCCGGGCGACGCGCGCGCGCTGGCGGCTCGTCACCAGAGGTCGCGAGTGCGAGAGGCCAGGCCGGCAGGTGGACACGCGGGCACCCGCAGCTCGTCGGCAGCGTTAGGGAAGGGGGGGAGGGGATAGAGCCCCGTCCGGCTGGTCGACCCGCGGGCACTGCCAGGCGGGCGACGGGCGCGCGCTGGCGGCTGGGCGGGCGAGGTCGCCAGTGGGAGAGGCCCGGCCGGCAGGTGCCCGCGGGCAACGCCAGCTGGGCGGCAGAGTGAGGGGAGGAGCGGGGGAGGGGCCGACAGCCTGACAGCCGGGCGACGGGCGCGCGCTGGCGGCTCGGCGGGCGAGGTCGCGAGTGGGAGAGCCCCGGTCGCAGGTGGCCCCGCGGGCACCCGCAGCTCGTCGACAGAGTTAGGGAAGTGGGGGGAGGGGATAGAGCCCCGTCGGGCTCGTCGACCCGCGGCTCCTGGCGGCTCTGCGGCCGAGTTAGGGAAGGAGGGGGGGAGGGGCAGACTCCCTGACAGCCGGGCGATGCGCGCGCGCCGGCGGCTCGGCGGCACAGGTCGCGAGTGGGGGAGGCCCGGCCGGCAGGTGGACACGCGGGCACCGCCAGCTCGGCGGCAGAGTGAGGAAAGGGGGGGGAGGGGCAGACACCTAGACAGCCGGGCGACGCGCGCGCGCCGGCGGCTCGTGACCAGAGGTCGCGTGTAGGGGAGCACCGGCCGGCAGGTGCACCCGCGGGCACCGCCAGCTCGGCGGCAGAGTGAGGGAAGGAGGGGGAGGGGCGGATTCCAAGCCAGGCGGGCGACGCGCGCGCGCTGGCGTCTCGTCACCAGAGATCGCGAGTGCGAGAGGCCCGGCCGGCAGGTGGACACGCGGGCACCGCCGGCTCGGCGGCAGAGTCAGGGAAGTGGGGGGAGCGGATAGAGCCCCGTCGGGCTCGTCGACCCGCGGCTCCTGGCGGCTCTGCGGCCGAGTTGGGGAAGGAGGGGGGGAGGGGCAGACTCCCTGACAGCCGGGCGATGCGCGCGCGCCGGCGGCTCGGCGGCACAGGTCGCGAGTGGGGGAGGCCCGGCCGGCAGGTGGACACGCGGGCACCGCCAGCTCGGCGGCAGAGTGAGGAAAGGGGGGGCGGGGCAGACACCTCGACAGCCGGGCGACGCGCGCGCGCTGGCGGCTCGTCACCAGAGGTCGGGAGTGCGAGAGGCCAGGCCGGCAGGTGGACACGCGGGCACCCGCAGCTCGTCGGCAGGGTTAGGGAAGGGGGGAAGGGGATAGAGCCCCGTCCGGCTGGTCGACCCGCGGGCACTGCCAGGCGGGCGACGGGCGCGCGCTGGCGGCTGGGCGGGCGCGGTCGCCAGTGGGAGAGGCCCGGCCGGCAGGTGCCCGCGGGCAACGCCAGCTGGGCGGCAGAGTGAGGGGAGGAGCGGGGGAGGGGCAGACAGCCTGACAGCCGGGCGACGGGCGCGCGCTGGCGGCTCGGCGGGCGAGGTCGCGAGTGGGAGAGCCCCGGTCGCAGGTGGCCCCGCGGGCACCCGCAGCTCGTCGACAGAGTTAGGGAAGTGGGGGGAGGGGATAGAGCCCCGTCGGGCTCGTCGACCCGCGGCTCCTGGCGGCTCTGCGGCCGAGTTAGGGAAGGAGGGGGGGAGGGGCAGACTCCCTGACAGCCGGGCGATGCGCGCGCGCCGGCGGCTCGGCGGCACAGGTCGCGAGTGGGGGAGGCCCGGCCGGCAGGTGGACACGCGGGCACCGCCAGCTCGGCGGCAGAGTGAGGAAAGGGGGGGGAGGGGCAGACACCTAGACAGCCGGGCGACGCGCGCGCGCCGGCGGCTCGTGACCAGAGGTCGCGTGTAGGGGAGCACCGGCCGGCAGGTGGACCCGCGGGCACCGCCAGCTCGGCGGCAGAGTGAGGGAAGGAGGGGGAGGGGCGGATTCCAAGCCAGGCGGGCGACGCGCGCGCGCTGGCGTCTCGTCACCAGAGATCGCGAGTGCGAGAGGCCCGGCCGGCAGGTGGACACGCGGGCACCGCCGGCTCGGCGGCAGAGTCAGGGATGTGGGGGGAGGGGATAGAGCCCCGTCGGGCTCGTCGACCCGCGGCTCCTGGCGGCTCTGCGGCCGAGTTGGGGAAGGAGGGGGGGAGGGGCAGACTCCCTGACAGCCGGGCGATGCGCGCGCGCCGGCGGCTCGGCGGCACAGGTCGCGAGTGGGGGAGGCCCGGCCGGCAGGTGGACACGCGGGCACCGCCAGCTCGGCGGCAGAGTGAGGAAAGGGGGGGCGGGGCAGACACCTCGACAGCCGGGCGATGCGCGCGCGCTGGCGGCTCGTCACCAGAGGTCGCGAGTGCGAGAGGCCCGGCCGGCAGGTGGACACGGGGGCACCGCCGGCTCGGCGGCAGAGTCAGGGAAGTGGGGGGAGGGGATAGAGCCCCGTCGGGCTCGTCGACCCGCGGCTCCTGGCGGCTCTGCGGCCGAGTTGGGGAAGGAGGGGGGGAGGGGCAGACTCCCTGACAGCCGGGCGATGCGCGCGCGCCGGCGGCTCGGCGGCACAGGTCGCGAGTGGGGGAGGCCCGGCCGGCAGGTGGACACGCGGGCACCGCCAGCTCGGCGGCAGAGTGAGGAAAGGGGAGGCGGGGCAGACACCTCGACAGCCGGGCGACGCGCGCGCGCTGGCGGCTCGTCACCAGAGGTCGCGAGTGCGAGAGGCCCGGCCGGCAGGTGGACACGGGGGCACCGCCGGCTCGGCGGCAGAGTCAGGGAAGTGGGGGGAGGGGATAGAGCCCCGTCGGGCTCGTCGACCCGCGGCTCCTGGCGGCTCTGCGGCCGAGTTGGGGAAGGAGGGGGGGAGGGGCAGACTCCCTGACAGCCGGGCGATGCGCGCGCGCCGGCGGCTCGGCGGCACAGGTCGCGAGTGGGGGAGGCCCGGCCGGCAGGTGGACACGCGGGCACCGCCAGCTCGGCGGCAGAGTGAGGAAAGGGGGGGCGGGGCAGACACCTCGACAGCCGGGCGACGCGCGCGAGCTGGCGGCTCGTCACCAGAGGTCGCGAGTGCGACAGGCCCGGCCGGCAGGTGGACACGCGGGCACCCGCAGCTCGTCGGCAGGGTTAGGGAAGGGGGGGGAGGGGATAGAGCCCCGTCCGGCTGGTCGACCCGCGGGAACTGCCAGGCGGGCGACGGGCGCGCGCTGGCGGCTGGGCGGGCGAGGTCGCCAGTGGGAGAGGCCCGGCCGGCAGGTGCCCGCGGGCAACGCCAGCTGGGCGGCAGAGTGAGGGGAGGAGCGGGGGAGGGGCAGACAGCCTGACAGCCGGGCGACGGGCGCGCGCTGGCGGCTCGGCGGGCGAGGTCGCGAGTGGGAGAGCCCCGGTCGCAGGTGGCCCCGCGGGCACCCGCAGCTCGTCGACAGAGTTAGGGAAGTGGGGGGAGGGGATAGAGCCCCGTCGGGCTCGTCGACCCGCGGCTCCTGGCGGCTCTGCGGCCGAGTTAGGGAAGGAGGGGGGGAGGGGCAGACTCCCTGACAGCCGGGCGATGCGCGCGCGCCGGCGGCTCGGCGGCACAGGTCGCGAGTGGGGGAGGCCCGGCCGGCAGGTGGACACGCGGGCACCGCCAGCTCGGCGGCAGAGTGAGGAAAGGGGGGGGAGGGGCAGACACCTAGACAGCCGGGCGACGCGCGCGCGCCGGCGGCTCGTGACCAGAGGTCGCGTGTATGGGAGCACCGGCCGGCAGGTGGACCCGCGGGCAGCGCCAGCTCGGCGGCAGAGTGAGGGAAGGAGGGGGAGGGGCGGATTCCAAGCCAGGCGGGCGACGCGCGCGCGCTGGCGTCTCGTCACCAGAGATCGCGAGTGCGAGAGGCCCGGCCGGCAGGTGGACACGCGGGCACCGCCGGCTCGGCGGCAGAGTCAGGGAAGTGGGGGGAGGGGATAGAGCCCCGTCGGGCTCGTCGACCCGCGGCTCCTGGCGGCTCTGCGGCCGAGTTGGGGAAGGAGGGGGGGAGGGGCAGACTCCCTGACAGCCGGGCGATGCGCGCGCGCCGGCGGCTCGGCGGCACAGGTCGCGAGTGGGGGAGGCCCGGCCGGCAGGTGGACACGCGGGCACCGCCAGCTCGGCGGCAGAGTGAGGAAAGGGGGGGCGGGGCAGACACCTCGACAGCCGGGCGACGCGCGCGCGCTGGCGGCTCGTCACCAGAGGTCGCGAGTGCGAGAGGCCAGGCCGGCAGGTGGACACGCGGGCACCCGCAGCTCGTCGGCAGGGTTAGGGAAGGGGGGGAGGGGATAGAGCCCCGTCCGGCTGGTCGACCCGCGGGCACTGCCAGGCGGGCGACGGGCGCGCGCTGGCGGCTGGGCGGGCGAGGTCGCCAGTGGGAGAGGCCCGGCCGGCAGGTGCCCGCGGGCAACGCCAGCTGGGCGGCAGAGTGAGGGGAGGAGCGGGGGAGGGGCAGACAGCCTGACAGCCGGGCGACGGGCGCGCGCTGGCGGCTCGGCGGGCGAGGTCGCGAGTGGGAGAGCCCCGGTCGCAGGTGGACCCGCGGGCACCCGCAGCTCGTCGACAGAGCTAGGGAAGTGGGGGGAGGGGATAGAGCCCCGTCGGGCTCGTCGACCCGCGGCTCCTGGCGGCTCTGCGGCCGAGTTGGGGAAGGAGGGGGGGAGGGGCAGACTCCCTGACAGCCGGGCGATGCGCGCGCGCCGGCGGCTCGGCGGCACAGGTCGCGAGTGGGGGAGGCCCGGCCGGCAGGTGGACACGCGGGCACCGCCAGCTCGGCGGCAGAGTGAGGAAAGGGGGGGCGGGGCAGACACCTCGACAGCCGGGCGATGCGCGCGCGCTGGCGGCTCGTCACCAGAGGTCGCGAGTGCGAGAGGCCCGGCCGGCAGGTGGACACGGGGGCACCGCCGGCTCGGCGGCAGAGTCAGGGAAGTGGGGGGAGGGGATAGAGCCCCGTCGGGCTCGTCGACCCGCGGCTCCTGGCGGCTCTGCGGCCGAGTTGGGGAAGGAGGGGGGGAGGGGCAGACTCCCTGACAGCCGGGCGATGCGCGCGCGCCGGCGGCTCAGCGGCACAGGTCGCGAGTGGGGGAGGCCCGGCCGGCAGGTGGACACGCGGGCACCGCCAGCTCGGCGGCAGAGTGAGGAAAGGGGGGGCGGGGCAGACACCTCGACAGCCGGGCGACGCGCGCGCGCTGGCGGCTCGTCACCAGAGGTCGCGAGTGCGAGAGGCCCGGCCGGCAGGTGGACACGGGGGCACCGCCGGCTCGGCGGCAGAGTCAGGGAAGTGGGGGGAGGGGATAGAGCCCCGTCGGGCTCGTCGACCCGCGGCTCCTGGCGGCTCTGCGGCCGAGTTGGGGAAGGAGGGGGGGAGGGGCAGACTCCCTGACAGCCGGGCGATGCGCGCGCGCCGGCGGCTCGGCGGCACAGGTCGCGAGTGGGGGAGGCCCGGCCGGCAGGTGGACACGCGGGCACCGCCAGCTCGGCGGCAGAGTGAGGAAAGGGGGGGGAGGGGCAGACACCTAGACAGCCGGGCGACGCGCGCGCGCCGGCGGCTCGTGACCAGAGGTCGCGTGTATGGGAGCACCGGCCGGCAGGTGGACCCGCGGGCAGCGCCAGCTCGGCGGCAGAGTGAGGGAAGGAGGGGGAGGGGCGGATTCCAAGCCAGGCGGGCGACGCGCGCGCGCTGGCGTCTCGTCACCAGAGATCGCGAGTGCGAGAGGCCCGGCCGGCAGGTGGACACGCGGGCACCGCCGGCTCGGCGGCAGAGTCAGGGAAGTGGGGGGAGGGGATAGAGCCCCGTCGGGCTCGTCGACCCGCGGCTCCTGGCGGCTCTGCGGCCGAGTTGGGGAAGGAGGGGGGGAGGGGCAGACTCCCTGACAGCCGGGCGATGCGCGCGCGCCGGCGGCTCGGCGGCACAGGTCGCGAGTGGGGGAGGCCCGGCCGGCAGGTGGACACGCGGGCACCGCCAGCTCGGCGGCAGAGTGAGGAAAGGGGGGGCGGGGCAGACACCTCGACAGCCGGGCGACGCGCGCGCGCTGGCGGCTCGTCACCAGAGGTCGCGAGTGCGAGAGGCCAGGCCGGCAGGTGGACACGCGGGCACCCGCAGCTCGTCGGCAGGGTTAGGGAAGGGGGGGAGGGGATAGAGCCCCGTCCGGCTGGTCGACCCGCGGGCACTGCCAGGCGGGCGACGGGCGCGCGCTGGCGGCTGGGCGGGCGAGGTCGCCAGTGGGAGAGGCCCGGCCGGCAGGTGCCCGCGGGCAACGCCAGCTGGGCGGCAGAGTGAGGGGAGGAGCGGGGGAGGGGCCGACAGCCTGACAGCCGGGCGACGGGCGCGCGCTGGCGGCTCGGCGGGCGAGGTCGCGAGTGGGAGAGCCCCGGTCGCAGGTGGCCCCGCGGGCACCCGCAGCTCGTCGACAGAGTTAGGGAAGTGGGGGGAGGGGATAGAGCCCCGTCGGGCTCGTCGACCCGCGGCTCCTGGCGGCTCTGCGGCCGAGTTAGGGAAGGAGGGGGGGAGGGGCAGACTCCCTGACAGCCGGGCGATGCGCGCGCGCCGGCGGCTCGGCGGCACAGGTCGCGAGTGGGGGAGGCCCGGCCGGCAGGTGGACACGCGGGCACCGCCAGCTCGGCGGCAGAGTGAGGAAAGGGGGGGGAGGGGCAGACACCTAGACAGCCGGGCGACGCGCGCGCGCCGGCGGCTCGTGACCAGAGGTCGCGTGTAGGGGAGCACCGGCCGGCAGGTGCACCCGCGGGCACCGCCAGCTCGGCGGCAGAGTGAGGGAAGGAGGGGGAGGGGCGGATTCCAAGCCAGGCGGGCGACGCGCGCGCGCTGGCGTCTCGTCACCAGAGATCGCGAGTGCGAGAGGCCCGGCCGGCAGGTGGACACGCGGGCACCGCCGGCTCGGCGGCAGAGTCAGGGAAGTGGGGGGAGGGGATAGAGCCCCGTCGGGCTCGTCGACCCGCGGCTCCTGGCGGCTCTGCGGCCGAGTTGG